>NW_027095549.1:0-52912 GCF_036850765.1 Saccopteryx bilineata | reverse complement strand
GCAACAGAGTGACGCCCCAGAGGGGCAAAGCATCACCCCCTGGTGGGCATGCCGAGTGGATCCCAGTCGGGCATATGCGAGAGTCTGACTACCTACCCGTTTCCAGCTTCAGAAAAATGAAAAAAAAATCTCACTAATAATTCAATTAACTAATGTAATTTCTATGTATGCAAAGTATAAATAAATAAATTTAACTGGAGTAAGTTTTTTTATAAAGATTTATTTTGCCAAACATCAAAAATCTGACATAAAGTACATGGTAATTGTTATTATATACTTTAACTTGCTGAAACTCTGCTTTTATAAAGTAAAGTTACTTTCCTACTTTATAAATCACCATTACTGTGGAACCGGTGGGCAGTTAGAAAATTTTACTACTAACAGAGATACAAAAGTGGGCGGTAGGTATAAAAAGGTTGACTACCCATGCTCTAACCTACTGAGCTTTTTGGTAAGAGCAAGCCATTGTCTTTTGGGAAAAAAGTACTAGAGAAAACGTGAGTTAATTAAAAAAATAAAATAATAATCTATCTGCTGTAGTAACAACACTAGAAGTCTTTTCTTTGCTCTTGAGAGTCAGGGACGTAAACACTATTTCTAATTGTTTAGCACAAAGTGACCCCTTTCCTAACATGCACTTTTTCTTGTGCCATGGCTGCAGTCTAGACTGAGAGACCTGCTAAGCTCTGGGCATCCAGAATTTATCTGAGCCTGGGTCACCACTTACAGTCTAGGTTATTTTGGTCACAGAACACCTCCCAGGGTATTTGTTTCTTCACTTGTAAATTTTCTCAGTTTTATAGCTGAGAACCTGCATTGCTGAAGGACCAAGACTTAGGTCTCAGCTCTGCCTTCAAAGAAGTTGAGATATTGGACCTGGCCATATTCAATCAAAACTGGGACCAAGGCCCTGGCTGGTTGGCTCAGCGGTAGAGCGTCGGCCTGGAGTGCGGGGGACCCGGGTTCTATTCCCAGCCGGGGCACATAGGAGAAGCGCCCATTTGCTTCTCCATGCCCCCTCCTTCCTCTCTGTCTCTCTCTTCCCCTCCCGCAGCCAAGGCTTCATTGGAGCAAAGATGGCTTGGGCGCTGGTGATGGCTCCTTGGCCTATGCCCCAGGCACTAGAGTGGCTCTGGTTGTGGTAGAGCTATGCCCTGGAGGGGCAAAGCTATGCCCCAGAGGGGCAGAGCATCGCCCCCTGGTGGGCGTGCCGGGTGGATTCCAGTCGGGCGCATGCGGGAGTCTGTCTGACTGTCTCTCCCCGTTTCCAGCTTCAGAAAAATACAAAAAACAAAACAAAACTGGGACCAAAGGCATTGCACTGCCAAATTCAGTGCTTATCAGAACTTATAATTATTTTATTTATGTATATATATTTTTCATTCCCTCTGTCTACCCCATGACAGCATAGTATTCATAAAGACAGAAAGTGAGTCTGTCTCATTCACTATAGGCAACCAGTGTCAAGCACAGTGCCTGGCCCATAATAGAAATACAATAAGTGTTTATTGGAAGAGTGAATAAATACTTATTTGTATACATATACAGACATACACAAATAACAGACACACATAGACACAGAGAGATATGCTCATGTGCAATACACATCTGTGCACACAGATGTACACACACCCAATCTACCTGGGTCATATAGAGAAATATAATAGGTACACAGTGAATATGGAAAGAAAATATCATAATATTAACAGTAAATATCTCTATGGGAAATTTGTTGTTTTGTTTTTCTTATCTTTTTTTAGCATTTTTGCAATAAGTATATTTTTTATAATTAAAAAGTTGGTAAAATTCAATATATTTGTCAAATCAAAGGACATGATATTTTATAATAAATTAAGGAGATTTAAATTTAAAAAGTTAAAAAGATAGAAATAAAAATAGTAGAATGGGAAGTCATTGAGTGCAGGGACATGAGTTCCTAGCACAGTGCCTGGTATATGATGGGCACTTCCAAAGGCTTTATGAGCATGGCAGAAAGGAAAGATGGTAAACAAGATGAAAAGAAGGGTGATACAGAAATCCAGGGAGGGAAAGAGGAAGAGAGAAAGAAATAAAGGAAAAAAACCAATTCATAGCTAGAGAGAAAAAATGGGGGAGGAAAGAGAGAGATTCATCACAACTATACACATTCATATTCTTTGAGATCCTAAGTTTATGATAAAAGTTCTCCGTATTTACCAAGCATTCAGAAAATATTTTTACAGCATTAAAGAATACATGGAACTTACAGGCTCCACAATGTTGAATTTCTTGAACTCCTTGAACTTCCTGGATTTGATAAACATAATTAAGGAACAACTTGAAAATAATGTGCCTTTTTTTGTCCACCTGCAGGTTTACCTGTAGAATGGTAGCAAATGTCACAAATTGGCACTGTCTTTTATGCAAGTTAGTGCTTATGGAATGAACAGAATGCTGGAGCTAGAGGAGAGTTTAGGCACCATGGAGTAATCTGATCCTTTCTTTTACAAATAGGGAACAGGAAGCCAAGAGATAAAAAGCAATTAACACAAGACTTCCTGTTTCTGGTTTTACAAGTAAGAAGCTTGGAATTTATCATGCCCATCCTCACAGAAAAAGAAACTAAACAAGGTGAAAATAAAATACTCCTGGATGCAACAAGTAATTGAAGTCAGAGGGAAAACCAATGTCTCAATAATTTTATAGATATTTGACTATGAGGAATAAAAGCATATCAGAGCAGAAGCCTATTGCTGCAGCCAATATCAGACTTTATTTAAGAACTCTCCAGCGGGTCCAAGATGGTGGCCTATGTAGACGCTGAATTTGCACCCTCCCAAAAACCCATCCAATGTACCCCCTTACTTAGAACAATTCCTTCTGAAAGACAACTGAGAAACAATTAAACAGCTTTTGCACAAGATAGAAAGAGAGAGAGAGAATGCACAGTGAAGAATGCAGAGTGCAGAGCTAGTAAAACACTCTGGTACCAGCTGCAGGACTATATGATCCAGAGAAAGTGCAGAAATAGTGGGTCACTACTGGCATTACCCCTTCTAGAAAATGGGGAGCCAGCAAATGGGCTATGGTCTGCACACAGGACTGCCTGATCAGAGAAAGTGCAGAAATTGGGATGTGGTGCTGCTCGCACTGGTCGGGCTGCTCTACCCAAAGAAAGCACAAAGCTAGCAAAATCTTGTGGCCCAGTGTGGAGGGAGGGGGCAATGCTGTGCATGTGCACAAGGCTGCCATGCCCCGAGAAGGTGAAGAATGAACAAATTAAGGCTGTGTGTACACCCAGGCTACCCCACCAGGACAAACAGTGGATCTAATGGGGGTGAGACACAAGAAAGCAATCAGATAACTCAGTGCAGACTGTGCTCTGACAACAAATAATTAAAACAAGACATGCAAAGCACACACCATGCAGCCCCTTTTACACCAGAAGCCCTGCCCAGATTAGATGTGCAACGAGGCTCCCACACCCAGGTGGCTCATTCAGAACCCACTCAGGCCAAGTGACGAACAGGCACTGCATGCACCTCCCCCAACCACAACCAGCAGCTGAAACTATTCAACACACAATGTAACAAAGACAACATTTTCAAGAATGGGCAAGATGACTATTTCATTCTACTCAAAGAAACAAAACCAGAAAGTCAAATAAGATGGGGAGACAGAAGAATATATACCCCCAATGAAGGAAGAAGAAAAAACTCAGGAGAAATGTCCTAATTAAATGGAGATGAGTAATTGGACAGATAAAGAATTCAAAGCAAACAGTTATAACAATGTTTGATAAACTTGAGAGTAGAATAGAGGAACTCAAGAGAGTGCTTGAACAACAAGAAAATGTAATAAGCTCATCCAGCTTGAGCATGGATTCACCAGCTTGAGTGTGGGATCATAGACATGATCCAATGGATTTCGGTTGAGCCCAAAGGTCACTGGCTTAAAGCCCAAGTGGCTGGCTTGAGCAAGGAGGTCACTGACTTTGCTGGAGTCCCTGGCTGGGCCTGTCCTTGCTTTTCTGAAGTTGGCCCCACGTGTTCCCTCTCTGTACACCCCAGCACAAGCACATGCACATGCAAATGTGTGCCCGTGGGCCAAGCAGTCAGCCTCATCGCTGTCTCCCACTCAGGCACATTGGGGCCAGGCCTGCAGGGTGGCCGGAGCACAGACACAGATGGGATTTTGTGTGGGGTGGAGGGGCGCTGAGGTGGAGGTGGGCAGTGGGCTGGGGGAAGCCTGGACCTGAGGAGCCCTGAGGATCCACTGCACCACCTCACCCGCAAGTGTTGTAAATTACCAAAAGCTACAGAATCAATATTAATATTTTAATAGACTTAAAGTACATTTTATTATTTTGGGTTAACGTGTGCAGAGAAATTCTGTGAATAATCTCTGTACTGTGTGATTGGCATAAGACCAGGATGGCCCTTGACATTGTATTGTAAATGCAAAGGGAAGGAAAACATGGATTCTCTGACATTCCACCACACCTGTGGGGAAAGGGGTGAATGGCTAGCCAGGTGCAGGAAGAGAAAAGCCAAAATAAACCTTTCCTTATAGTAATGAGCCATTTACGGGCATTCGTCCCCATGAAAACTACCTCTTCCATGTGAATGCATGTAGTTAAGACGTGTGACTCTGGACAAAGAGATGGCGGATAAACATTAGAAAATATAGTAATATCTTTTAATATGTAAAGAAACATTTTTCTATCATTGTGTTGACTTATAAATTTTGTTTTCTCCAAAATGATGTATGGGTTGCAAATTGAACATGGTCCTATCATGTTAAAGGACATATGACTATAACCACTAGTGGTAAAGGGCACCTAATTGCAATTATTGCTTCTGTACTTCCTGCTTGCAAAACTATAAAAACTAGGTAAAACAAAGGGCCAGCGCTCTGCCTCAGATTTCTTTCAAAGTTGCCGCTGCTTGGCTAAACTAGACTATAAAGCTTTGGTGTGGAATTGACGGATTTTGTTCATGTCTTCAGTGTTTTGAGTCTCTCTGGATTAGGCTTAACAGACCAAGCAGGGTGATCAGCGGTTTCTGCCGACTGCTGCGCAAAGTCACATGGCTGTGTTTTCCCCTAAGACCCTGAAGCCTTCAGGGACATCCGCGCCTACTTGTCCTGGAGGGGTAGCCACCTTGGGTTACCGGGAGAAGGTGCGCTGCCCCAACATGGAGAGGAACCAGGACGCACTGCTGCACACAGTTGATGAGGCGCGGAAAACAGGATGTAGGAACTGCGGGCAGCAGGCCCACCTGAGTGGGGGCTGCTCCTTCAAGCAATTTGCTTTGGGGACCAGGATTTTGTTTCTCCCCAGGCCTCAGAGCCCCTCTAACTGCTTTTATGGTTTACCGCTTGCAAGACACCAAAACCCTGGGAGTGGACACTGAGGACTCGCATGAAAAATGGACTAGGAGGCAACAAGGTGAGGGGCCACAGGCATGGCACTGCCCTTTTGAAACTGACAATAGTCAGGTCCCAGTGTCTCAACAGCTAACTGTGACATTCGAATAAAAACTATAAAATACATTAATAGGCTTGGGAAAATAACTTAAAAAGGAACTGGTCCAGTAAGTACAGCACATTCCCGGAATAGATGAGACCAGACTCCCAGGATGAATAAGACAGATGAGTCCTAGAGATAGGGAAGTTGTTAGACTCCCAGGATGACTAGGAGCTGATGAGTCCTTGAGATAAGGAAGTCGTAAAAACTCCTAAGATAGTTAATGTGACCACATCCTAGGGGATAGATAGGGACATTTCCAGCTGGGGGCTTTCAACTGCATAACTGGTTACTAAGGCACATGACTAAAAATTTAATTTGGATGAGCCAATTGCTAAACGCCAAATCCGCTTCTGTATGAACTGCTTGCTTGCTACACTATAAAAACCCCTAGACTGTAGGCGCTAGGTGTGGCTCTTATTACTACCACTTGAGTCCACCCCTGCGCAGGTTTTATTTTCCTGTTTTGTTCTCTATTTCTTTTGGCCATAATTATTTGTCTTAAACTCTCCAAGCGTCTCCAGTGTCTGTTTTACCCGGCGAGTGCTACACTAACAAGGGACAGAGCTTGCATTTAGCAAACAAGCACGATGCAAACAGTGCATTGTGCAGTAAGGGGCGATTTGCTACACTGCTTCCATGTGTAAATAATTACACATATTTATAGATGTGTTAATGAGCAGGGATGGTATGAAAGTATAAAATTAGCACATAAGAAATAACTCATTCAGAGCATTTGTCATCACAAGAGGAGGAGGAAGGTCTGGCCAGTGAGCAGTGCTCCGGGACAGGGTTGCCTTGGCAGTGCTGGCCACATTGCACATGGGAAAGGATTAAACGTGGTGATTAAGGCAGCTGGGGTTGTGAGCCAGGGACCATTGTATCAGTCCCTGTGTCAGCCATCTCTTCAATGTGTCTGGAAAACACTCTAGTTAAAAATTGGATAAGAGGCCCTGGCTGGTTGGCTCAGCGGTAGAGTGTCGGCCTGGCGTGCGGGGGACCTGGGTTCGATTCCCGGCCAGGGCACATAGGAGAGGCGCCAATTTGGTTCTCCACCCCCCCTCCTTCTTCTCTGTCTCTCTCTTCCCCTCCTGCAGCCGGGGCTCCATTGGAGCGAAGATGGCCCGGGCGCTGGGGATGGCTCCTTGGCCTCCGCCCCAGGCGCTAGAGTGGCTCTGGTCGCGGCAGAGTGATGCCCCGGAGAAGCAGAGCATCGCCCCCTGGTGGGCAGAGCATCGCTCCTGGTGGGCATGCCGGGTGGATCCCGGTCGGGCGCATGCGGGAGTCTATCTGACTGTCTCTCCCCGTTTCCAGCTTCAGAAAAATACAAAAAAAAAATTGGGTAAAAGAAAATCATTTGTAGATTTCAGTTCCTCTGAGTCCTCTAGAAAGGCTAACCAGTATGCCCTAGGTATGTGGGGTAGACTTTGGATAGGCCTGGATTTAAACTCTATTACATTCAGAGTGAATTTAACACTGGAGATTTGGGCAAATCTTACAAATTCTCTGAGCTCTTGAATACTAATATGTAAGGTAAAAATAATACATGTAGGGTATTTTTCCCCGCCGAGAAGGAAGGAAAAGGGCTCGGAGCCGCAAAGTGTGGAATAATAAATGGCTTTATTGAGTACAGAGCTCACACCCTGCCCAGCAAGGTTCCCTGGCCCCAAGGAAAAAAACATGGAGGCTAGGGAAGTTGCAAAGATTAAACTGCAAGGCAGATATTTAAAGGGTCCCTCTAGGGAGGTGGAGCTACTATGACGTGGTGAAATTTCACTGGCTGGCAGACAATCGCTTCTTTCCAAATGGTTCCTGGGAATCTTCCTTTGGTGGGCTTGATTGTGGGCGGTCCTAGCCAAAGTGGGCGGGTCTTAGTTCCTATGTCACCATGTCCCCATCCATCGACCTTACAATACATGCATATATTTTTTGAAAGTGTTGAATTAAATTTATTTATTTGCATATGTATTTGTTTATATTTTAGGTAAGATGACGGAAGATAGTGAGGCTGACTCTCATATGCACTCTTACAAGGATCTACCTGGTAACCCCAATTTCTGAATACTGAGCTGGTTTTTAGCACCTCAGATTGATGTGCTCCAGCTAACCAAACTTTCTCAGTGCCCAGGGCCAATGCTAGAACCAATTTAACTGCTGGCTGCAGAAAAGAAAGAAGAAGAGAACTGGGAGAAGGAGGGGTGGAGAAGCAGATGGTTGCTTCTCTTATGTACCCTGACCGGAATCACACCTGGGACATACAATGGGCAAACACTCTATCCACTGAGCCACAGTCTAGGGCAAAAATTCAATATAAAAACAACTGACACTTTCATGTTGTCCAATAAATACACCCCTGATATTAGAGACCATACCCTGTTGGTGTTGTATACTAGGCCTTTCCTCAATACCTTACATATACTCTGCCCTAAATATATATTTTATGAATAACTAAAAGTTGGGAAATTAAACCTCATAATGGGAAGATCTAGAAACAAAGTTTGAATTGACCATCTGTAGTCAGTGTAGAGGCTTACTATTATAGAGACTTTCTGAGCCAATAGTTGACAAAAGAAAATACAAGAGTATAAAGAAGAATGAATGATAATTTGATGGGAGGACATTATGTGTTTTTTGACAAAGTAGGGACTAACACTCCAGACTCCACCAAACTCACTCCTCTCCAACTTAGAACTCAGGAGAAAGGAGGCTAAAGTAAAGATGTATAGCCTATAAGAAAGAAAAGGCCAAGTGTACCAAGAGGTCAGCGAGCCCCAGGACGATGACTACCTCTGTAAGTGACCCTCACAAAGCATGTTATCTGTTCATACAATAATTTCATCTAGTCATTTGGTCATTAGAGAATTCTGTTCCCCTATGTATCTACACTACAGAATTGAGGCTCAATGATGTGAGTGCCTGCACTCTCTCTGAAGCTCTATATGTCCAAGAACATGCACTAAACCTTCCCTAATCCCTGTTGCTCTCATCCCCAGATTGTGAAAACTGTCAGAACTTCTTCATTGACAGTTGTGCCATGCACAGGGCCTCCTACATTTGTAAAAGACAGTGCAGTGGATAAGGGGCATCCGAACCACGCAGCGCTCACTCTGCCCCCTGGGTTGAGAATCAGACCATTGGGCATTCCTGAAGCTGGTCTTGGAGTGTGGAATGAGGCATCTGCTCTGCCAGTGGGTCTACACTTTGGCTCTTATAAGGGCCAGATCACAGAAGATGAAGAGGTAGGCAACAACAGATACTCCTGGCTGGTGAGAAGTATTTACCTCTTCCCTTGTCTTGTGACTTCCCACATCTCTGCCATGGCTTGGTGGGACCTGTCTTTCTACATGCTAGGACATGGATGGAGACAATATGGTTAGCTCTGGGTACTGAGTGGACTTTGCAGACCATGGAGCTCCTGTTGAGGATCATAGGTTAAGTGGGAGCAAAGTGGTACAGACACAAAGAAAAGCCTCCTTCCAGCCCTAAGTGAACAGGTCAACTCAGATGTAATGAGTAAAGAAAGTATCATGTGGTCACAAATGGCAATGCATGCAAGCTGAAAGAGCTTTGTTGATAGTAGAGAAATTACTTCCACATCCAAAAAAAGCCTTTATATTTTCGTCCTGAAATGCAGATCACCAAAGGGAGAATCCGCCATGAGTATGTGGATGGGAAGGATGAATCCTGGGCCAACTGGATGAGGTAAGGCCAAGAAGTTTCAGGGAGTCACGGAGAACACATCCTTCTCAGTCCCATACATCATTCCTTCTCATCATGCCTCCCTCAGTGGTCTCCCTTAATCCTTTGTTCTCTTTTTTTCTCTTGCTCTTTCAAAGCAAGAGGTATTTAGATAAAAAAGAGATAAAAATATAGCATATGTCCTCAAAATATAAATCTCTATGCGAGGCAAAATTTAGGCACTGGAAAGAAATTTTGAGATCCTGGATTACACTTCATTTGATCTAATGAACATTATTTAAGCAAGTCTTTACTATACCCCAGTTTAGAGGAAGGTATTCATTATTAAAACAGATTATATAACCCATCCTCTTATGGAGGACGAATTGCAGACAGAGTAAAACAATTGATTTCAAAAATGTTTAACTATAATTTTTATATTTTTTGAGAAGTGCACAGTGCCAGGATACCTAAAGCAAGGATAGCCTAAACCTGTGAGGGCAGCAAATTATCCCAGCCTCACTTCTAACTAGAACTGAGTTCTGAAGCCTGCAGAGCAATGATCATTTGCCACTTTCCTAGGGGCTCTTTTACCAGAGGCTACAGAATGTGAATAAGCTATTATTGTTCTGAATGATTTTGCTAAGACAAAGAGACCTCCAAGCCCTGGTTAGTTGGCTCAGCGGTAGAGCATCAGCCCGATCATGGAAGTCCAGGGTTTGATTCCCAGCCAAGGCAGAGAGAAGTGCTCATCTGCTTCTCTACCCCTCCCCCTCTCCTTCATCTCTACCTCTCTCTTCCCCTCCCATAGCCAAGGCTATATTGGAGCAATGTTGGCCTGAGCACTGAGGATGGCTCAATGGCCTCTGCCTCAGGTGCTAGAATGGCTTTAGTTGCAGCTGCACAATGCTGAGATGGGCTGAGTATCTCCCCATGGTGGACATTCAGGTGGATCCTGGTTGGGTGCATGCAGGAGTTTGTCTGCCTCCCCATTTCTCACTTCAGTGGGGCAGGGAGACCTCAAGTTTTTTTGGGAACCTGGGTGAGGCATCAAATGTTACCTAAATAAAATGTGAGGAGAATGGATTAAGGCCTCTCAAAAAAAGATGAACTTGCATTGATTATTGAATGATGTGAACTAATCTAGACACAGAGTTCAACATCAAGTAGCAAGTTCTGCGATATAAACAGGACCTGAGTTAGTTTAGAGAAGCTAGAGATCACTGGGTTTTATGGCCAATCAGGGTGGAGGTTACATCTGGAATTGGCTTTGGAAAATGGTATTAGGCAGGATGAGCACTGTAAGCAGGACCTGGAGATAGGAAGTAGTATGACATTGTGACAGGCTCAGACATTGAACAGAAGTTTCTCTGGGAGCACTGTGACAGTGGGTGACATCAGAGCCCAAGTGTCAGGTGCAGAGCTGGACATGGATCTGAGAAGTAGTAGAAACTCATCACCTGTGTGTTTCTTTTCTTTCACCTGCCTCAATCCCAGGTATGTGAACTGTGCCCGGGATGATGAAGAGCAGAACCTGGTGGCCTTTCAGTATCACAGGCAGATTTTCTATTGAACCTGCCAGCTCATCAAGACAGACTGTGAGCTCCTAGTCTGGTATGGTGATGAGTATGGCCAGAAGCTGGGCATCAAGTGTGGAAGCAAGCAGAAGAGAGAGCTCTCAGCAGCTAGAGGTGGGCACAACCATTCTTCAAAATGGAAAGTAAAAAGAGAACTCACCTTAGAAATGTTCATGATATACTCTAAAGTCAGTAAGATTTTGAATCAGATGGTTCAGAAATTAAAGATTCATTTCATATGCCTTTGATACTTAGGAGAAATTTTTATATTTTTTAGTTTTTAAAATTTTTTTCTTCTTTTTATTTTAATTAATTGTGTTTACATAGATTCTAGGGTTACCCTGAATGCATCTCCCCTCCCCCATTCCCCTCAACATCTCCTTTGCCCCCCTCCCTACAGTACTCTTCTCCCTTTCCTTCAGGTTTATCCCATCCTATCATCCCCTTTCCCTCTGTCCTCTTTTTCTCTGGTCCCTTTGATCTCTCCTCTGTCTCAATTCTGTTCCTTAATTCTCATTATTCTTTGGATTCCTCAAATGAGTGATGTCATATGATATTTTTCTTTCTCTGCCTGGCTTATTTCACTCAACAAAATAATTTCCAGGTCCCTCCATATTGTTGCAAAAGGTAATATTTCCTTCATTTTCATAGCCCCATAGTATTCCATTGTATATATGTACCACAGCTTTTTAATCCACTCATACACTGATGGACACTTGGGCTGTTTCCAGATCTTTGATATTCTGAACAATGCTGCCATAAACGTGGGGGTGCATTTTTTTTCCAGTCAGTGATATGGTGTCCTTGGGATATATTCTTATAAGTGGAATGGGTAGGTCAAAGGGCAGTTCCATTTCTGATTTTTTTTATTAAATTTAAAGCAGTGACATTGATAAATCAGGGTACATATGTTGAGAGAAAATATCTCTAGATTATTTTGACATTTGATTGTGCTGTATACCCCTCCCGCAAAGTTAGATTGTCTTCTGTAACCTTCTATCTGGTTTACTTTGTGCCCCTCCCCCACCCCCTCTCTCCTTCACCCCATCCCTCCTCCCCATCCCCCCGCCCCTGTTGCCATCACATTCTTGTTCATGTCTCTGAGTCTCATTTTTATGTCCCTTCTATGTATGGATTCATCTTAGTTTTTTTTCTGATTTACTTATTTCACTCCGTATAATGTAGTCAAGGTCCATCCATGTTATTGTAAATGATCCGATGTCATCGTTTCTTATGGCTGAGTAGTATTCCATAGTATATATGTACCAAAGTTTTTTAATCCACTTGTCCTCTGACGGACACTTCGGTTGTTTCCAGATCTTCGCTATTGTGAACAATGCTGCCACAAATATGCGGGTGCATTTCTCCTTTTCGAGCCGTTCTATGGTGTCTTTGGGGTATATTCCTAAAAGTGGTATAGCTGGGTCAAAAGGCAGTTCAATTTTCAGTTTTTTGAGGAATCTCCATACTGTTTTCCACAGTGGCTGCACCAGTCTGCATTCCCACCAGCAGTGCAGGAGGGTTCCCTTTTCTCCACATCCTCGCCAGCACTTATTCTGTGTTGTTTTGTTGATAAGCGCCATTCTGACTGGTGTAAGGTGATATCTCATTGTGGTTTTAATTTGCATTTCTCTAATGATTAGTGATGTTGAGCATTTTTTCATATGCCTATTGGCCATCTGTATGTCCTCTTTGGAGAAGTGTCTATTCATCTCTTTGTCCATTTTTGGATTGGGTTGTTTGTCTTCCTGGTGTTGAGTTTTACAAGTTCTTTATAAATTTTGGTTATTAACCCCTTATCAGACGTATTGTCAAATATGTTCTCCCATTGTGTAGTTTGTCTTTTTATTCTGTTCTTGTTGTCTTTAGCTGTGCAAAAGCTTTTAAGTTTGATATAGTCCCATTTGTTTATCCTGTCTTTTATTTCACTTCCCCGTGGAGATAAATCAGCAAATATATTGCTCCGAGAGATGTCAAAGAGCTTACTGCCTATGTTTTCTTCTAAGATGCTTATGGTTTCACGGCCTACATTTAAGTCTTTTATCCATTTTGAGTTTATTTTTGTGAGTGGTGTAAGCTGGTGATCTAGTTTCATTTTTTTGCAGGTAGCTGTCCAATTTTCCCTACACCATTTGTTAAAGAGGCTGTCTTTACTCCATTGTATTTCCTTACCTCCTTTGTCAAATATCAGTTGTCCATAGAACTGTGGGTTTATTTCTGGGTTCTCTGTTCTGTTCCATTGATCTATATGCCTGTTATTATGCCAGTACCAGGCTGTTTTGAGTACAACGGCCTTGTAGTATAACTTGATATCAGGAAGTGTGATACCTCCCACTTTATTCTTTTTTTTTTAAGATTGCTGAGGCTATTCGTGTCCTTTTTTGGTTCCATATAAATTTTTGGAATATGTGTTCTATATCTTTGAAGTATATCATTGGTATTTTAATTGGTATTGCATTGAATTTATAAATTGCTTTGGGTAATATAGACATTTTAATGATGTTTATTCTTCCTAACCATGAGCACGGTATATGCTTCCACTTGTTTGTATCTTCCTTGATTTCTTTTATCAATGTTTTGTAATTTTCCGAGTACAAGTCTTTAGTCTCCTTGGTTAAGTTTACTCCCAGGTACTTTATTTTTTTGGATGTAATTGTGAAGGGGATTGTTTCCTTAATTTCTCTTTCTGACTGTTCATTGTTGGTGTATAAAAATGCTTCTTATTTCTGAGTATTGATTTTATATCCTGCCACTTTGCTGAATTTATTTATCAGGTCCAGTAGTTTTTTGACTGAGACTTTAGGGTTTTCTATATACAATATCATATCATCTGCAAATAATGATAGTTTTACTTCTTCTTTTCCAACTTGAATGCCTTTTATTTCTTATTCTTGTCTGATTGCTGTGGCGAGGACTTCCAGGACTATGTTAAATAAGAGTGGTGAAAGGGGGCACCCCTGCCTTGTTCCTGATCTTAAGGGTATTGCTTTTAATTTTTGCCCATTGAGTATGATGTTGGCTGTGGGTTTCTCATAGATGGCTTTTATCATGTTGAGGTATGTTCCCTGTATTCCCACTTTGCTGAGAGTTTTGATCATGAATGGGTGCTGGATTTTATCAAATGCTTTTTCTGCATCTATTGAAATTATTATATGGTTTTTCTCCTTCTTTTTGTTTATGTAATGAATCACATTGATTGATTTACGAATATTGTACCAGCCTTGCCTCCCCAGAATAAATCCCACTTGATCATGGTGTATGACTTTTTTCATATATTGTTGGATCCGGTTTGCTAATATTTTGTTGAGGATTTTAGCATCTATATTCATCAGAGATATTGGCCTATAATTTTCTTTTTTTGTATTGTCTTTGCCTGGTTTTGGAATCAGAATTATGTTCGCCTCATAAAAGGAGCTTGGAAGACTTCCTTCCTCTTGAATTTTTGAAATAGTTTGAGAAGGATAGGGGTTAGTTCTTCTTTGAATATTTGGTAGAATTCCGTTGTGAAGCCATCAGGCCCCGGACTTTTATTTGTTGGGAGTTTATTGATAACTGTTTCAATCTCATTTGATGTAATCGGTCTGCTTAGGTTTTCTGGTTCTTCCAGATTGATTTTTGGAAGATTGTATGTTTCAAGAAATTTGTCCATTTCATCTAGGTTGTCTAGTTTTTTCATATACAGTTCTTCATAGTATTTTCTTACAATATTTTGTATTTCTGTTGTGTCAGTTGTTATTTCTCCTTTCTCATTTCTAATTTTATTTATTTGAGTCCTCTCTCTCTTTTTCTAGGTGAGTCTACTTAAAGGTTCATCGATCTTGTTTACCTTTTCAAAGAACCAGCTCCTAGTTTCATTGATCCTCTGTATTGTTTCTTTAGCCTCTATGTCATTTATTTCTGCTCTGATCTTTATTATTTCCTTCCTTCTACTACATTTGGGCTTTAGTTGCTCTTCTTTTCTAATTCTTTTAGATGCAGGGTTAAGTTGTTTATTTGAGCTTTTTCTTGCTTCTGAAAGTGTGCGTGTAGTGCTATGAATTTCCCTCTCAGCACTGCTTTCGCTGTGTCCCATAAATTTTGAGTTGTTGTATGCTCATTGTCATTCGTTTCTAGAAATTTTTTTATTTCTTCTTTGATCTCATTCTTAATCCATTCATTATTTAACACTCTGCTATTTAGTTTCCATGTGTTTGAAAATTTTTGAGCTTTTCTGCTGTGATTCATTTCTAGTTTCATGCCGTTGTGATCGGAGAAAGTGCTTGATATGATTTCAGTGTTCTTAAATTTGTTGAGAGCTCTTTTGTGCCTTAACATGTGGTCTATCCTAGAGAATGTACCATGAGCACTTGAAAAGAATGTATATTCTGCTGCTTTAGGATGAAAGGTTCTGAAGATATCTATTAAATCAAGTTGGTCTAATGTTTCCAATAAGTCTGCTGTTTCTTTTTTAATTTTCTTTCTTGAGGATCTATCTAGTGATGTTAGTGGGGTATTGAAATCCCCTACTATTATAGTATTGCTGTTGATCTCGCCCTTTAAATCCATCAAAGTCTGCTTTATATATTTGGGTGCTCCTATATTAGGTGCATAGATATTTATAATAGTTATATCTTCCTGTTGGATTACTCCCTTTATCATTATGTAGTGGCCTTCTTTATCTCTTACTATATCCTTTGTTTTAAAGTCCAATTTGTCTGATATAAGTATTGCTACCCCAGCTTTTTTTTTCATTTCCTTTTGCATGAAACATTTTTTCCATCCTTTTACCTTCAATCTGTGTGTGTCTTTTGTTCTAAGGTGTGTCTCTTGTAGACAACATATGTGTGGGTCCTGTTTTCTTATCCACACAGCTACCCTATGTCTTTTGATTCGATCATTTAATCCATTTACATTTAAGGTTATTATTGATATGTAGTTGTTTATTGCCATTTTCTTCTTTAAAGGTGTATTCCTTTTTTTGCTATATTTTTTCCAACTTTGATCTCTTTACAACAGGCCCCTTAACATTTCTTGCAGTGTTGATTTGGTTGTAATAAATTCCTTGAGTTGTTTTTTTTCTGGGAAGCTTTTTATTTCTCCTTCAATTTTAAACGATAGCCTTGCTGGATAAGGTAGTCTTGGTTGTAGGTTCTTGTTCTGCATTACTTTGAATATTTCTTGTCATTCCCTTCTGGCCTCAAGTGTTTCTGTTGAGAAGTCGGATGTCATCTTTATGGGGGCTCCTTTGTAGGTGATAACTTTTTTTCTCTTGCAGCTTTTAATATTTTCTCTTTATTGCTTAGCTTTGGTATTTTAATTATGATGTGTCTTGGTGTAGGTTTCTTTGGGTTTCTCTTTAATGGAGTTCTCTGTGCTTCTTGGACTTGTGAAAGTTTCTCTTGCATTAATTTAGGGAAGTTTTCAGCTATGATATGATTGAACAAAGTCTCTATCCCTTGTTCTTTTTCTTCTTCTTCAGGAACCCCTATGATGCGGATGTTATTTCTCTTCATGTTGTCGCAGAGCTCTCTAAGTGTTTCCTCTGACTTTTTGAGTCTTTTTTCTCTTTTCTTCTCTGCTTTCATGCTTTCATTCCAGTTGTCCTCCAACTCGCTTATTCGATCCTCAGCTGTATCCATCCTGTTTTTAATTCCTTCCATTGTGGTCTTCATTTCTGATATTGTAGTTGTCATCTCTGACTGATTCTTTTTTAATATTTCAATATTCTTTTTTATACTTGCTATTTCTTTATTTAGGTTTTCAAACTGCCCCTTCATTGTTGTTCTAAGATCCCTGAGCATCGTTACAATCATTATTTTGAACTCTGCATCTGGAAGTTTGATTATTTCCATATCACTCAGCTCATCTCTCAAAGGTGTCTCTTGTGGTTTCATTTGGGTTGCACTTTTTTGTCTTCTCACAATGGTGTTTTATTTGTAGAGTTGTTTGTGTCTAGGCTTGGTGTTGTCTGCCTTAAGTTTTCAGTTGTGTTATTTCTACGTCTTCTTAGGTTGGTATCAGCTATTATTTGTAATCCACTTTCAGATTTGGGCAGCTTTGAAGTCTTGATTTGTTTGTTTTCTTAACAGGTGATAGTCTTGTTAACTGATCTCAGCAGGGGGCTTCCTTGAAACTGTAACCTAGAATGCTGTGGGTGTAACCTGAGATGCTGAAGGTCTCTTCCACCAACTAATCTCACTGGGGGCAGGGTTTTTTCTCAGCTTCAGTAGGGGGAGGTGTATCTCCATGGAGACCTGAGTTACTGCCCCTCCTCTCCACTCTTGTTTTCAGCTGTGTCCTGTTGCACTGATTGGAGCTGGATAGATGTCCGGAGATCTCTGATCTGGAAGCACTTCAGCTCCGTTTTGTGAAAGGTTCAGTCCCTCCCCCAGCTATGTCTGCCTCCAGCATGAATGAGTCAGCTTTTTTATTTTGTTTCTTGCATACCTTAGCCCCTCACAGTCTGTCCCTCACCACGACCTTTCCACTTGGGAGATAAGCTGGTCTTTTCAACACACCTTGCTCCCTGGTCGCCAGGAAAGTGGCTGTGAGCAGTAGTTTCTGCTATTTTTCCTCTGTGAAATCCTCTCTGGGCTCTCAGCCTCACACCCCCCCTTCTGTTCCTGTAAGCAGAGGAGATTCAAGCACTCCTTACCAGGATTATTGTGGCTTCCTCTTTGCTCCTTGGTTTTTGAGAGCTGTTCTTGCAGTTCAGTGTTGGTTTTTCATGCTGATATTTTCTAAATTGATTTGTATTTCAGTTTGGTGTTGAGAGCTGGGCATCTGTGCGTCCACCTACTCTGCTGCCATATTCAAAAGCCTACTCTCACTTTTCTTTTCCAACGTTCTTTCTAACCTCTAGTTGATCCCCTCATCCCCCTTCGTTTGTCTTTGTTCCTCATTATTTTTTTGTTTTTTATTAGCTTTTATTATATGTTGATTTATATTTATTTTATTTGTTTTTAATTTGTGTTTACATAGATTCAAGGGTTCCACCGAATATATCTACCCCACCCCTTATTTCCCCTCACCCTCACATGCCCCCTTTGCCCAATGCCTTCTGCCCTTCCCTCCAGGATTTGCTGTCCTGTTCTCTGTAATGCTGTGTCATATATATATATATATATATATATATATATATATATATATATATATATATATTCACTAATCTATTTCCCTTCTCTGATCATTATTTTATCTTCCTTAACCTTCCTTCTATCCCTTCATTTTCAAACCTTCCTTGTTTTCTCCCAGAATGGCTTTTATCATGTATATAACACAAATTTTACCATAATAACTAGCTAGCATTTATTGACAACTTACTGTATTGCTAAGCACCATTCCAAGCTATTTATATAGTGATTCTCATAATAATTGAGGTTTAAAGTATCTGTAGGATTATTTGACAAGGGGGAAAGTAGAGCATAGGTTAAATAACTTGCCCAAGATCACAGAGCGAGTAAGAAGCAAATAATGAACTCAAACTCCAGGCAATCTGGCACCAGAATCCATGCTATTAATCACTATGCTACACTGACTGCTCTAATCCACAGATATACTCTCAGAAGTGTTGCAAATCTGAATAAGAAGGTTTATTGTAGCATTGTTTAAAATAGAATAACCCTGCTCTTAATCTAATATCCACTAATAGCTGTCCATAAGCCCACATGTTCAATGTTCATAAAGAATAAACTAGCTCTTGCATGTATTCACATGAAGAAACCTACAAACATAAGTAAAATATGTAAAATATATATATGGTGCACAATGTGATTTATTTTACATAATTTCTTTTTTAAAAAGAGATAAATGTATGTGCACACACATAAAAGTTGTTGTTAAGCCTAATCCGGAGGGACCCGAAACATTGAAGATGCGAACAAAGTCCGTCGATTCCACACCAGAGCTTTATTGTCTAGCTTGGCCAAGTGGTGGCAACACTGACAGAAATCTGAGGGAGAGCTCGCTGGCCCTTTGTTCTACTTAGTTTTTATAGTTTTGCAAATGGGAAGTACAGAAGCAAAAATTGCAATTAGGTGCCCTTTACCACTATTGGTTATAGTCATATGCCCTTTAACATGATAGGACCATGTTCAATTTGCAAGCCATACATCATTTTGGAGAAAACAAAATTACAAGTCAACACAATGGTAGAAAGATGTTTCTTTACATATTAAAAGGCATTCCTATATTCTTTAATGTTTATCCGCCATCTCTGTCCAGAGTCACACACATTAACCACATGCATTCACATAGGAGAGGTAGTTTCGTGGGGACAAATACCGGCAAATGGCTCATTGTTATAGGAAAAGGTTTATTTTGGCTTTTCTCTTCCTGCACCTGGCTAGCCATTCACCCCTTTCCCCACAGGTGTGGTAGAATGTCTGGGAATCCATGTTTTTCTTTCCTCTGCATTTACAATACAATGCCAAGGGCCATCCTGGTTATGCCAATCACACAGTACAGAGACTATTCTCACAATTTCTCTGTACACCTTAACCCAAATTAATAAAATGTTCTTTGTAGGAATCCATCTTACCCTGAAGGTTGCATGAGAGGTTGCATAAGAAACAAGGAATTTAGAGCTGACCCAGCCCCCATATCCTGTTTATCTAGATTTGTAACAGTTTTAACAGTTTTAAAACATTTTCACTACCTGCCCGATGTTACTATGCCATGTGACTTCTCCCCCCACTAATAGCTAATAGCCAAGTCTGCTTTTGGAAACTGCTTGCTTGATTAGCCTATATAAGACCTAGTTTTGTAAGCATTTGGGCGCGGCTCTCATCTGTGATTTTTTAAGAGTATAGTGTCCCTGAGAGACCCGAGAGTCCGCCCCTGTGCAGGTTAAAAGCTTGGCCAATAAATTTTCCATCTAAATTCCTGAAAGTCTCCGACATCTGTTTTGTACCCTGGTGGATGCTCCATTTTGGGGGCTCATCCGGGATCCCCTTCAGTGGGACCTTTGGTCAGAGGCCAGAAGGACAACTCGAGTTAGGTAAGTTTTGCTGGGGATCCCATATAGTCTATTTCTAGCTCCGGAGCATTTGCAGCCTGTGGTGGTAGAGAGGACGCTGTCAGAGACCCGCCCAGGCACTCAGGGGAAAGGGCAAGATGCTGCTCCCTGAGTTATCTGTATCAGTAAAAAGGTGACCGGTCACATTAGAAATTTCGCTGCTGCGCTGCGCTGCGGTTTGGCTGTGTGTGAATGCCTGAGTCGAATGTAAGACAGGTGAGAGGAAGAAATCCGAATACAAAACTTGCTTGTGTGTGTGTGTTTAAGTCTGTATGTGTATATATATATATATATATATGTATATATATATATACATATATATATATATATTAGTATTCTTGTTCTTGTGTGGGTTTTCATTGAGGAAGCAGAAAAGAAAAGGATTCAAATTGAGAACCGAAAAATGGGACAAGAGTCTGTACCCGGTTCTCCACTAGAGTGCCTGCTAAACAATTTCTCTGATTTTCAGAAAAGTGCCCAAGGGTACGGGGGACCACCTCTGGACCGAGAGACCCTGCGGACCCTAAGTCAGTTAGAATGGTCCGCCTTCAACGTAGGATGGCCCACTGAGGGAACTTTTGATCTCCCTATAGTGTTTGCTGTTCGAGCTATTATCTACCAGGTGCCCCACCTGGACCAATATTTGTATATTGATGTGTGGGTTGATATTGCTACTGAGAAGCCCAGGTATATCAGAAAGTATCTAAAGAAGGGCAAGAGAGAGAGAAGGGTGATATGTGTTACCACAAGTAACCAGAGGACAGGGAAAAGCAACAAGGAAGTAAAAGAGAGAACCAACCCCCCAAAGCAGTCTAATGTACAGTCATCTAGAATATACCCTGTCTTGCCTGAACTGCTAGAGGATCCCTTAGACCCAGTAAACTTTCCTCCTCCCTATCGGAGACAGGACGAACCTGATTCCACACAGCAGGAAGGAAATAGATTTTTGAGTCCACCACACACCCGACGAGGAACAAGATATTCGGCTCCTCCTCCTCAGGTGGGAGCCGCTGCCATTTTGGCTCCTCCTCAGGTGGGAGCAGCTGCCATTTTGGCTCCTCAGGTGGAAGCCGCTGCTATTTTGCCTTCTCCTCAGGCGGGAGCAGCTGCCATTTTGGCTCCTCCTCAGGCAGGAGCAGCTGCCATTTTGCCTCCTCCTCAGGCGGGAGCAGCTGTCATTTTGCCTCCTCCTCAGGCAGAAGCAGCTGACATTTTGCCTCTTAGGGAAGCACCCCCATCACTAGAAGCCGGCCCAAGGGCCCCCTCTCATATGATTTATGTGCATTTCTCCACTAGTGACCTCTATAACTGGAAGCACCAAAATCCCTCATTTTCAGAAAAACCTCAAGGATTAATCTCCTTACTTGAGACTGTTTTTAGAACCCATCAACCGACATGGGATGATTGACAACAGCTTTTGCAGACTTTGTTCACCACAGAAGAAAGAAACCGCATAAGCCAGGAAGCGGAAAAGGGTTTCCTAGAGGATGGGGGAACAGAAAGGGAAATAGGGGATGTCCTCCCTAGACAACCGCCAAACTGGTACCCCAATGTTATCAGGGGAAGGGAGGCACTCTCTCAGTATTGCCGGGCTCTACTGCGGAAACTGAAGGCAGCAGCCAGGAAGCCTACTAATTTTAGTAAGGTAAGTGAGGTTATCCAGGGACAAGAAGAGTCCCCCACTGCATTTTTAGACTGGCTAATGGAAGCCTACTGGGTTTATACCCCTATAGATCCAGAGGCTGAAGAAAATCGCAAGTTAGTGAATATAGCTTTTGTGACACAAGCAGCATCACACATTAGGAAGAAGCTTCAAAAGTTAGAGGGATTTGAAGGAGTAAATAGGAGTAAGCTGTTAGAAATAGCTCAGAAAGTATATGTAAATAGGGATGACCCTGAATTAGGAAAAGCGGCTGTCAAAATCCTCCTTGCTGCTAACAGCTCTGAAAGAAAGGGAAAAGAAGGGCAGCAATGTTGAGGTAAGGGGAGAGGCCCACCGCAGAGGCAACTAGACAAGGACCAATGTGCATACTGCAAAGAGAAGGGACACTGGAAGAAGGACTGCCCTAAAAGCCGGGCTGAAAGGCACAACCGGGAATCACAGGTACTGCTCCAATTGGACTGATGGGGCCAGGGCTCTATCCCTGTTGGCTCCCAGGAGCCCATGGTCACCTTAACAGTTGAAGGAAAGCCTACTAGCTTCCTGGTCGACATGGGAGCCACGTATTCAGTCTTAAAGAGTCCACAAGGAAAAATACAAAAAGAAACCACAAAGGTAGTCGGGGTAACGGGAAAAGCAGTATCCTACCCACGGGCCACTGCTAGGATCACTGATCTAGGCCGTGGTACCATCACCCACTCATTTCTAGTCATTCCAGATTGTCCTTACCCACTCCTGGGTCGAGACCTCTTACAGAAGCTTCATGCCATGATCACTTTCAAACAAGAAGACAGTGGCCGGGAAAAAGGAAGCCTAGAGGTAACTGTGCCCATATCAGAAGAATACCTGATTGCGGCCCTCCAGAAAGGTAAGGACAAATCTATCAAGGTCCCAGAAGAACTAAGGCAAAAGGTACCCGAAGTGTGGGCTGAAACCAACCCGCCAGGCCTAGCCGCCCATCAGCCACCTGTTATAGTGCAGCTGTTAAGCACAGCTAGCCCTGTGCGGGTGAAGCAATATCCCATTCCAGCGCGGGCCAAGCAGGGTATAGCACAACATCTAAAGCGGCTGTTAGTAGCAGACATCCTCTGGGAGTGTCAGTCTGCCTGGAACACGCCTTTGTTACTGGTTCAAAAACCTGGGACCCAGGACTTTCACCTGGTACAAGACCTGTGGGAAGTCAATGTTCGGGTAGAGACTATACACCCCACAGTGCCAAACTCCTATACCCTGTTGAGCTCATTGCCCCCTACGCATACATATTATTCAGTATTGGACTTGAAGGATGCTTTCTTCTGCATCCCACTAGCCCCCAGAAGCCAAGACATATTTGCTTTTGAATGGAATGATCCAGAAAATGGACTAGTGGGACAGTATACTTGGACCAGGCTTCCCCAAGGGTTCAAGAATTCTCCCACTATCTTTAATGAAGCTCTGAGCAAAGACTTGCAGGGGTTCCAAGCTGACCATCCATCAGTTTTACTGCTACAGTACAAAGAAGGCCTCCTCATCACTGTAGCCGAAGAAGAGCAATGCAGGATGGCCACCTTAGACCTACTCCAGGATCTCCAGCAGATGGGATATCGAGTCTCTGCCAAGAAGGCCCAGATTGTCACCCAAACTGTAAGTTACTTGGGGTATAACTTACAAGGGGGACAAAGGACATTATCCAGCCAAAGAATTCAGACTGTGTTGCAGATCCCAGAACCCACTAACAAAAGGCAAGTGCGGGAATTTCTGGGTGCGGTAGGATATTGCAGACTCTGGATATTAGGATTTGCAGAGTTGGCCAGGCCCCTCCACGAATTAACACGGGGCAAAGAAGAACAGTTTATTTGGACAGACAAGGAAAGGAAGGCTTTCCAGGCACTGAAGGAAGCCCTAGTAGCTGCCCCGGCATTGGTGCTACCAGATATGGCCAAACCTTTCCAGTTGTACATTGCTGAAAACGGAGGGGTAGCCTTGGGAATCTTCAGCCAAGAGTTTGGGCCATAGAAGAGGCCTGTAGCATACCTATTTAGAAAGCTAGACCCCGTAGCATCTGGCTGGCCAACCTGTTTATGGGCAAATGCTGCTACCTCAATCCTAGTTAAGGAGGCCAACAAGCTGACATTGGGTCAGGACATCCAGGTTATTGGAGAACACTATCTAGAACAAGTGCTGCATACCCCATTGGATAGGTGGCTCTCCAATGCACGACTGACACAGTCCCAGCAGCGGGTTCTTTCATGACTGCTGGAAAGAACCGCCAATTTTCCCTGCACATCTGTTACCGCACATCGGTCATGGCTGAAGGTTTTAGAAAACAAGTTATTTCCGGGATTACTTCAAAGACAGTGCTTGATGGTGCCTACCATGAAAATGAGACCTGCTGGCGTCGAACTCTGTCCCTGCTCTTTAAATACAAGTGTTATCCTCAGGCTCCGTTACTTGTCACTTTCCTGACAGTGATGGTACTTTCTGTTTCATTGGGAGGATTAAATGATAATCATGTATATAAATCAATCCTTAAAAATACAAGAAATAGAAGCTAGACAAATACTCTTGGAGGCTTCGGTCCAACATTCAGAGAAAGTTAATAGTTTCTGGTATTTATAAGTTGTTGATTTCAAGGACATGAACAAGCTTTCAAACATCAGCTTTGGTTCATGTAGAATCTGCTGAGCTGGATTCTTAAAAGCAGAGGAAAAAGATGCAACAGAAAGTCCAGTGTCTTGATGGATAATATGACAGGGAAAGCTTACTAGGTGAAATTGATGACTCCAGCAGCTCCTCTGTTATTGGAAACCCACAAAATTAGTTTCTGCAGTGAAGGAGTGAGGTGAGTGGAGGACAGAGGTGGTCCTGAAAGTAGCATCAGTCTTTTTTTTTTCTGTATTTTTCTGAAGCTGGAAATGGGGAGAGACAGTCAGACAGACTCCCACATGCGCCCCACTGGGATCCACCCGGCATGCCCACCAGGGGGCGATGCTCTGCCCCTCCGGGCTGTCGCTCTGCTGCAACCAGAGCCACTCTAGCGCCTGGGGCAGAGGCCAAGGAGCCATCCCAGCGCCCGGGCCATCTTTTGCTCCAATGGAGCCTTGGCTGCAGAAGGGGAAGAGAGAGACAGAGAGGAAGGAGGGGGGGCGGAGATGGAGAAGCAAATGGGCACTTCTCCTATGTGCCCTGGCCGGGAATCAAACCTGGGTCCCCCGCACGCCAGGCTGACGCTCTACCACTGAGCCAACCAGCCAGGGCCTAGCATCAGTCTTAATAGATAGACTACCTGCCTATCGTGGTTTTGGCCACAGACTTTAATAAAGTGTTCAATGTAGCTAATCCAAAAAACAATGTAATAACAGCAGCTAATATTATGCAGTTAATATGTCAGGCACATGTTCTTAGGTACTCATTCTGTGTTCACTTGTTTAATTTTCACGACAATGCTATCAGTTAGACTTCATATTTCACAGAAAAGGGAAATAAAACATGGTTAAATCCCATAAATTCTTCAAGTCATGCAACTGAAAATGAGAGAGCTGGGATTTGAACCCAAGGTGTCAGGTGGGCTAACTCCTGGGTCCAGTCCTTGACCACTATGTGCCCATTACATAATGCTGTAATATTTTTTTTAATGTTAACTTAGAGTTCTCGGTATGGCGAATAGAAGGCTTGACCCGATCTGGGTGTGTCAGATTATTAGAAGAAAGAAAGACCCTCTCTGCTTGTTCTCCATCTTCTCTGCAGACAAAATGAGATTGGGGCGCAGGGCACGTGTTTTAATCACAGCAACAAAGTTCAGCTAATCATAGGGAAAAACTTTTTGGCAATGACAAGAATTAAATGCCAAGAGACTTGGGACCTTGTGTTTTTCTTTTAATTTATTTATTCAGTTTAGAGGAGAGAGAGAGAGAAGGGGGAGGAGCAGGAAGCATGCACTCCCAATATACCTTGATCAGGCAAAGCCCAGGGTTTTGAACTAGCGACCTCAGCATTCCAGGTTGATGCTTGATCCACTGAGCCACCACAGGTCAGGTGGAACTTCTGTATTTTGATATGTGTTTTAGGGATAATATGCCTGGAGATGGGATCTGAACATATAACCTCTGAAATTCCATCCCAGTTTCTCTAATATAAACTCTCAAAATTAACACAATCCTGAAATAATAATGACAGCATCTAACATTTATGAAGCACTCAAAATATGTCATACACTTTATGTGCATGTTACAATTTAATCCCCTACGTGAAAGGTCATTTTTACCTCTATTTTAGGAAGAAAGAAAGAAAGAGAAAGCCAACACCGAATGGTAGAACTGGTATCTGAATCTCTCTAGCTTTGAAACCTGTGTGCTTTAACCACAGTTTACTGTGGGAAACGGCCCTGGAATACTGCGTATAGGTTATTTCTGTAACAGCGTGGTGAAAAGTATGTGTAGGCTTTAGAACAAAAAGACATGTTCAGATCTTATATCTTTAAGAGATTAGTAAATTGGGGCAAATTACTCAGATTTCTGAGTCCCACTTTCCTTGAATAAAAAATAGAGATGATAATGCCTATTTTGAAGAGGACTAGTGGATAAAAAAGCTTTGCTACATATATACTATGGAATACTACTCAGCCATAAGAAATGATGATATCGGATCATTTACAATAACATGAATGGACCTTGATAACATTATACGAGTGAAATAAGTAAATCAGAATAAACTAAGAACTATATGAATCCATACATAGATGGGACATAAAAATGAGACTCAGAGACATGAACAAGAATATGATGGCGGCCTGACCTGTGGTGGTGCAGTGGATAAAGCGTTGACCTGGAAATGCTGAGGTCGCTGGTTCAAAACCCTGGGCTTGCCTGGTCAAGGCATATATGAGAGTTGATGCTTCCTGCTCCTCCTTCCCCTTCTCTCTCTCTCTCTCTCTCTCTCTCCTCTCTAAAAATTAATAAAAGTAAAAAAAAAAAAGCAGCCAAAGCAAAAATAAACAAGTTGGACTACATCAAATAAAAATGTTAAAAAAAAAAAACAATATGATGGCAATGGGGGTGGGGGTGGGGGGAGGGGGATGGGGGAGGAAGGAGAGAGGGGTTGGGGGAGGGGAGGGACACAAAGAAAACCAGATAGAAGGTGACAGAAGACAATTTGACTTTGGGGGAGGGGTATACAGCACAATCAAATGTCAAAATAATCTGGAGATGTTTTCTCTCAACATATGTACCCTGATTTATCAATGTCACTGCATTAAATTTAATAAATAAATTAATAAAATAAATAAATTTTTAAAATAAATAAATTAAAATAAAAAGGATTATTGCATTCCTTGAGACAAAGCTCCATAGCACATGTAGCACGATGTATGGCAAATAGGGACTCCATAAATGTTCCCATGGAATGAGTTGCATAGGAATTCTTAAAATCATTCCTGCAGTAAGAGAGACTAAGAAACTTTGGTTTGCTTCAAGAAGATTAATAGTGTAAAATCTTAACACAAAACAAATCAATTCAAAAGTGATTGGTTAATTTTACAAAGTATTCATTCTATTCTGATCAGTGTTTTTTCCAATTTTAGTGAACATAAGAATCACCTAAGGAGGAGCCTGTTGAAAATGCATGTCCCTAGTTGCCAGCCCCACAAGGTAAGCTCAAGGTGTTTGCATTTGTACTCGCAAACTCTCTTTCCTCTCAGGTGACTCTGATAAAGGTGCTTCTTCTACCACAGAACTGGAAATAGAAAATTTCTTGTGTATTCTGTTTAGCGTTTTATCATAGAGAATTTCAAACATACACTGAAGCAGACAGAACAGTGTGAAGAATCTGCTCCACAACCCATGGTGAATTCTGCTCCACTCACACTTCTTCCACTCACTCCATGTTATTCTGAAGCAACTCCTAGACATCATTTCACCTGTAAACATCTGCTTGTATGTCTACAATATTGCAGCATAATGTATGCAATACAATGTAAAAACGATAATAAACATGGCTCTTCCTAAAAATAGAAGCCATAATGTCATTATCACATCTAAAAGTTAGTAGTTCCTTGTCATCACATATCTAGTCACTATTCAGATTTCAACTTGTCTCACAAATGTTACTTTTTGAGGCTCTTTTAATCTATACATTTTCCCTCCTCTTTCTCTTTCCCATGGCAATTTGTTTGTTAAAGAAGCTGGGTTATTTGTCCCACAGTCTAGAACAGTGGGCAGCAAACTTTCTGTTAATGGGCCAGAAAATATGTATTTTAAGTTTTGTGGAACAACAATGTGAGTTTCTTTTAGGCTTTCTGGATATCTTTGTGGTTTCTGTTTAATTTTATTATTACTTATATTATAAAAGTGTAAGAAGCATTTTTAGCTCACCAGGCCTAGTCTTCTGACCCCTGGTCCAGAGCTGTGTGTCCACTAAGATCATCACTAGCCACAATGGATATTTAAGTTAAAATTAATTAAAATTTGATGCAATTTAAAAGTTCCCATTCCCAGGTGCACTGGTCACATGTCTAGTGCTCAGAAGCCACCTGTGCTGTGGTGACGGTATTGGCACGGGCTATGGAACGTTTTCATCACCACAGACAGCTGTTGGACAGCATGCTGGGGCTCCCCCAGTCCAGATATTGCCAGTTGTATCTCCACAGTGTAGTTCACCTTGGCCCTCTGCTCTGTGTTTCCTGTCAACTGGAATCCTCTAAGTTGTGTCTAGAGCTTGGTCAGATTCAGGTTGAGTTTTTCACCTCCTGGTGGTAGGGCAAATTTCTTTTTAGGCTGCTGGGTATTTTAAAATATTTATCATGTATTTATATATAATATATTTATATAATGTCTATATTTTATATATAGATATATTTTTTACTCAGACTATTTTTAAGAAAAATATGAGGAACAAGTAAGCTTTGCTTTGTAACAGTATTTAATGTATTAAATACTTGTAACAGTATTTAATGTATTAAATACTTTTACTTATTATAAGAATAATAGTAGGAACAGTAATTTTTAATATAAAATTCCACATAGTGGAGGTGTTTTGAATGCCTGCTAGCCAGAAAGTCCCTGTCAGGTGATTCATCTGTCTTTATAAATGCACATAGCAAAGACTATTAACCCAAGTGAACAGGCCAGTCTGTTTTTAATGGGGTCATGATAGTAGAAGGTAGCAGGGTAGAATTAAGCACATAGTCTACTTATTTCAGGTAATGGAATGAGAGTATAAGGTTGCTTTTTGAAGATTCTAGGCATTCTTTTTAGATTGGATGATTTTTAAAAGTGAAATAAAAAGTATTTTAATTCTCTCTCCTAAAATGAACCAAAGAAGCTTACACACCACCTCAACTCTTTCTTATTTTAGCACTTTTACATTTATTCTGAAACTAACTGGCATCTGTAGACTTAGGGAAACTTTGGTGTCTCCCTGTATTATGTACACTTTACCGACACTCAGACTTTTACTCTTTGTGTTGGACCTGAATCCATGAATTTTACTTATTTATTTATTTATTTGTTTATTTATTTATTCTTTACAGAGACAGAGAGTCAGAGAGAGGGACAGACAGACAGGAATGGAGAGAGATGAGAAGCATCAGTCATTAGTTTTTCATTGCGGCACCTTAGTTGTTCATTGATTGCTTTCTCATATGTGCCTTGACCATGGGCCTTCAGCAGACCAAGTAACCCCTTGCTTGAGCCAGCGACCTTGGGTCCAAGCTGGTGAGCTTTGCTCAAAGCAGATGAGCCTGCACTCAAGCTGGCAACCTCGGGGTCTCGGACTTGGGTCTTCTACATCCCCGTCCAATGCTCTATCCACTGTGCCACTGTCTGGTCAAGCAAATCCATGAATTTTAAAAGAAAGTAAAAAATGCTAACTGCTTAGATATGCTAGCTGATAATAGCTGTTTTTACTTTAATAAATGCTGTTGTTTCATCTTTGGAAGTGTTAGACATAAAACCAGCTGGTTTTAGATGCTTGGTTATGATTGAATTCCACATGGAATAAACAGATTTTATATATGAATAAAACACCTAGTAACAAATGTTAGGATGAACTATTCTAAAATGCTATATTTCTCCCTTAGAATTATAATTGAATATCATCACTTTCAAGCAATAAACTAAGAAAAAAGGGTAACACTAGCTTCAGTCATTTTTGAAATCATAAGTACCAAAATTTATTCTCCCTACTGCTTTAAGCTGTAATACCTTATCTTCATAAAGGGCAAACCATTAAAGTGCTTTCATATATATGATTATTTTATTTCATAGTGACTATTTTACAACTTAGTAAACTACTTCTAAGTATGTAAATAAAATAAATGTAGACTTTATTTTAATTTTTAAATGAAGAAAATAATGTTGATTTTGAGACTGTACTTAGCATGTTAAAGCATCAACACATACTATTCTTATGATTTGACACCCTGAATTAGTTAAACCTTACACATCCTCTTAACTAACCTGATAGTCAGTCATGTTCTTTTTGAAAATATTTCCCCTTCCTCCTCCAAAAATGAGTTTTTAGAAAAACTCATTGTAGCCTGACCAGGCAGTGGTGCAGTGTATAGAGCAGGGGTCCCCAAACTTTTTACACTGGGGGCCAGTTCACTGTCCCTCAGACCGTTGGAGGGCCAGACTATAAAAAAAGCTATGATCAAATTCCTTTGCACACTGCACATATTACATTTTGAAGTAAAATACAAAATGGGAACAAATACAATATTTAAAATAAAGAAAAGTAAATTTAAATCAACAAACTGACCAATATTTCAATGGGAACTATGCTCCTCTCACTGACCACCAATGAAAGAGGTGCCCTTCCAGAAGTGCAGCGGGGGCCAGATAAATGGCCTCAGGGGGCTGCATGTGGCCCGTGGGTCATAGTTTGGGGACTCCTGGTATACAGCATAGGCCTGGGATGCTGAAGACCCAGTTTCAAAACCCCAAGTTTGCCAGCTTGAGTGCTGGTTCACCAGCTTGAGTGTTGGGTTACTGGCTTGAGGGTGGGATCATAGAATTGACCCCATGGCCTCTGGCTTGAGCAAGGGGTCTCTGGCATGGCTGTAACCCCCAGGTCAAGGCACACATAAGAAAGCAGTCATTGATCAACTAAGGTGCCACAACAAAGAATTGGTGCTTCTCATCTCCCTGTCTGTCTCTCTCACTTAAAAATAAAAAACTCATTGTATATAATATTTCCTTTGATAGTCAATAAGAAAAGATTTTTGTACAATTAAGTAACTATAAGATAATATCTAGATCATTGGCTACTTAGGATAATATTACTGGTCTAGATGTTGTATCAGTTTGTTTATAGGACTTGAATCTTAAAACTATTTAGTGAAATATTTCAGTTCCCCCAGAATCTTGTCAAGTTATTTTATGTTCATTACTTGTTTTGTGGTGACTTTAATATCAGCTGTATTTTTATGTCAGGGAACATAATACCTGAAATTTTTAATATTTACTTTAAAAAAACTTTGCTTTCAAGCTCTAAGCATTTTGAGGTATATATTTAGTTTGGAGCTCAATGAAAACTGTCAGCTTTGTAATGAGAAAAAGATAAATTCTAGAAACTGGAAATTTTTGTTTTAACTATTTCATTATCCCCTTAAATATTACCATATTTTCCCAAGTATATGATGCATGATTTTTTTTTGAAAAATTTGGGGTCTGAAAACTGGGTGTGTCTTATACAGTGGTTGTAGTTTTCTTACTTGCATTTCCTGCTTATTTGCATTTGTTATCATTTTCTGAAATTTTGGATCCCCAAATTAAGGTGTGTCTTATACATGGAGGCATCTTATACATGGGGAAATATGGTACTTTACAACCTTACCAGTTTTTTTTTCCTTTTGGGGTAAAATTTTGAAAAACATAATTCATTCCTCTATACTATTTAAGCTGCAACAACAAAAAAGCCATTGTCATTTTTTTCTTTTTTTTTAATTTTAATAATTAATGTTAGAGAGAGGAAGGGGGAGACAGACAGACAGTCAGAAACATCAATCTGTTTCTGTATGTGCCCTGAACAAGACCAAACCTATGATATTAGTGTATGGGGGTGATGCTCTAACATACTCAGCTCTCTGGAGAGCAAGTCATTGTCTTTTGGGAGGAAAAAATTACCAGAGAAAAGTTGAGGTAATTAAAAAATAAAATAATAATCTAGTCTGATGCGGTGACAACACCAGAAGTCTTTTCTTTGCTCTTAACAGTCAAAGGCATAAACACTATTTGTAATTGTTTAGCACGGAGTGGCCCCTTTCCTAACATGTACTTTTTATTGTGCCATGGCCACAGTCCAGACTGAAAGACCTGGTAAGATCTGGGCATCCAGAATTTACCTGAGCCTGGGTCACCACTTACAAGCTAGGTTCTTTTGGTCACAGAACACCTTCAGGGTCCTTGTTTCCTCAGTTATAAATTTTCTTAGTTTTATAGCTGAGAACATGCATTGCTGAAGAACCAAGACTTAGGCCTCAGCTCTGCCTTTCGAGAAGCTGAGATACAGGACCTCGCCACGATCAAGCAAAACTGGGACCAAAGGCATTGCACTGCCAAATCCAATGCTTGTCATAACTTATAATTATTTTATTTATGTATATTTTTCTTTCCCTCTATCTAACCTATGACTGCATAGTTTTTATAAATAGAGAAAGTGAGTCTGTCTCATTCACTATAGGCAACCAGTGTTGAGCACAGTGCCCAGCACATAACAGAAGTACAATAAGTGTTTATTGGAAAAGTGAATAAATACTCATTTGCATACATACACTAATATATGCAAATGACAGACACATGTGGACACAGAGATATATGCTCATGTGCAATGAACACCTATGCACACAATGTATACACACCCAATCTACCTGGGTACATATAGAGAAATATAATAGGTACACAGAGAACATGGGAAAAAATGCCACAATATTAACAGTAAATATCTCTGTAAGGTATTCCCCTTCCCCCAGAAAGGAAGGAACGGGCTGGAGCCACAAAGTGTGGAGTAACAAAAGGCTTTATTGAGTACAGAGCATGCATCATGCCCAACAAGGTTCCCTGGCCCAGAGGAAAGACGGAATCCAGAGGAGTCGCAAGGGGTGAACCCCTGTAAGAGATATTTAAACGGTCCCTAGGGTGGTCAAGCTAATATGACGTGGTGAACTCTCACTGGCTGGCAGATGGTCACATTTTTCCAAAGGACTCCTGGGAAGTTTTTTTTGGCATGCTTGGTTGTGGGCGGTCCCAGCCAAAGTTCACTGGTCTGGGTTCCCCACGTGACCTTCCCCCATTATCCACCGACCTTACAATCTCTGTATGGGAAATTTGTTGTTTTGTTTTTCTTATAATTTTTTTCTAGCATTTCTGCAATAAGAATACATTTTTTATAATAAAAAGGCTGTTAAAATTTAATATACTTATCAAATCAAAGCACATCATATTTTACAATAAATTAAGAACATTTAAATTAAAAAAGTTAAAAAGACTATTATAAATAGTAGAATGGGAAGTCACTGACTGCAGGGATATGAGTTCCTAGCACAGTACCTGGTATATGATGGGCACTTTATGAGCACGGCAGGAAGGAAAGAAGGAAAACAAGATGAAAAGAAGGGTGATAGAGAAATCCAGGGAGGGAAAGAGGAAGAGAGGAAGAAAAAAAGAGAAAAACAAATCATAGCAGAGAAAAAAAATAGGGAATGAAAGAGACAGAAATTCATCACAATTATACACATTCACATTCTCTCAGATCCCAAGTTTACAATAAAGGTTTTTAGCATTTACGAAGCATTCAGAAAATATTTTTAGAGCAAAAAGAATACATGGAACTTATTGTCTCCACAATGTTGAATTTCTTGGACTCCTGAACTTCCTGGATTTGATAAACATAATCAAGTGAGGACTCGAAAATAATGTGCCTCTCTTTGTCCACCTGCAGGTCTACCTGTAGAATGGTAGCAAATGTCACAAATTGAACCATCATTCACGCAACTTGGTGCTCATGGAAAGAACAGAATACTGGAGCTAGAGGAGAGTTTAGGCACCATGGGGTGATCTGATCACTTTACTTACAAATAGGGAATAAGAAGCCAAGAGATAAAAAGCGACTAATGCAAGACTTCCGGTTTCTGGTCCTACAAGTAAGAAGCTCAGCAGTTATCATGCCCATCCTCACAGAAGAAAAAAGCTAAACAAGGTGAAAATAAACTACTCCTCTTGGATCCAACAAAGAATTGAAGTCAGAGAGAAAACAAATGTCTCATCAGAGTCTGGTCAGCACCAAACAGTCTTGGGAACACAGCCTCAGGTCTGTGGACCACAGAAACCATTTGGCTCAAGTTAGAGATCACAGCTGTACTTCAGCTGTGTTTCAGTGCTAGACCCATGAAAGTGGAAGGACCTTGCTGACCACATCCTCATAAAACCAGACACACTGAAGAGATGGCTGACACAGGGCCTGATACAATGGTCCCTACCCTGGCCCACAACCCCAGCTGCCTTAATCATGATTAATCCTTTCCTGTCTGCAATGAGACCAGGGCTGCCAGACAGCGCTGTCCTGGAGAACTGCTCACCTGCCAGACCTTCCTCCTCCTTTTGTGATGACAAGTGCTCTGAATGAGTTATTTCTTACGTGGTTTTATACTTTTATATGTTCCTGTTCATGAACACATCTATAAATATGTGTAATTATTTACAGATGGGAGCAGTGTATCAAATTGCCCCTTACTGCACATTGCACTATTTGCATCTCACCTGTTTGCTAAACGCAAGCTCTGTCCCCGGTTAGCTGTTGAGAGGCTGGGGACCTGACCCCGGGTGAGTTTCAAATGGGCAGCGCATGCCTGCGACCCCTCACCTCACTGCATCCGAGTCCATTCTTCATGCGAGTCCGCAGTGTCCTCCGCTGGGGTTCTAGTGGCCTGCTGGCGGTGAACCATGAAAGCGGGCCTAGGGGCTCTGAGGCCTGGGGAGAAACAAAATTGTGGTCCCCAAAGCAAAGCTCTTGAAAAAGTAGCCCCGACACTCGCTGCCCCCTGTGCCACCCCACGGTCCCCGCCCAGTTCCCGCATCCCCATCCCCGTCCGTCACCTTTGCGCAGCAGCGCGTCCTGGTTCCTCTCCACTTTGGGGCAGCGCGCCTTCTCCCAGTCGCCCATGGTGGCCACCCCTCCCGAGAGAAGTAGGCGTGGATGTCCCTGAAAACGTCCAGTGCCCGAGGGAAGACGCGGCCTCGTGACCCCTCCCACCGGCTGGCGGAACCGCCCCTCGTCCTGTTGGGTCCAAGCTGTTCCCAGTCCGACCCCCTCTCTGCCCCCCTCACCTGCGGCGCTGCCTCCGCCGCCCTGCAGGCTCTCGTCCACGTCTCCGTTTCCGCCACCCCGCACGCCCAGCCCCTATGTGCCTGTGCGGGAGAGGACGCTGAGGCTGACTGCTTGGCCTTCCAGAGCGCATTTTTGCACGTGCGTGGGCGCTCACGGTTGGGTATCCCTGAGAAGGGACACAAGGGACCAGCCCCAGGTAGGAAAGGACGGACCAGAGGCCCTCTTGCTCAAAACAGCGACTTGGGCTTTAATCCACCTATCTTTGGGATCAACCAGTGACCATGGGGTCATGTCTATGATCCCGCGCTCAAGCCTGTGAGTCCGCACTGAAGCCGGATGAACTTATTACATTTTCTTGTTCAAGTGCTCTCTTGAGATCCTTTATTCTACTCTCAAGTTTATTGAACATCATTATGACTGTTACCTTGAATTCTTTATCTGTCCAGTTACCCATGTTCATTTCATTTGGATATTTCTCTGGAGTTTTTTTCTTGTTCCTTCATTTGGGGTATATTCTTCTGTCTCCCCATTTTCTTTGTCGGTTTTTGTTCCTTTGAGTTGAATGGAATTAGTCATCTCACCCAGTCTTGAACATGTTGTCTTTGTTACATTGTGTGTTGAGTAGTTTCAGCCTGTACGTTGTCCGGGTTGTCATTGGGGGGAGGTGCATGCAGTGCCTGTCCTGTCACCTGGCCTGAAGGAGTGGGTTCTGAATGGGCCACCTTGGGTGTGTGAGCCTCCTTGCACATTTAATCTGGGCAGGGCTGCCTGGTGTAAAAGGGGCTGCATGGTGTGTGCTTTGCGTGTCCTCTTTTAATTATCTGTTGGCAGAACAAGCTGTTCCTTGGAGTCTTCATGTTAACACAAAGGTGATTGTACTTAAGTTATTTTCTAAAACTGCCATGGGCACAGAGTGACAATAGAGAAGTACACTTCAAACATATTAAAAAGGGACCATAAAGCAACAGAAACCAATATCCAACCAGCTTTCAGGTTTAAAAAAATATAAAATGTGTGTTTGGTTTTCAGAGCCATTAACCTAAAGTATAGGGTGAGAGAGAGACAGAGAGGGACAGGCAGACAGAAAGGGAGAGAGATAAGAAGCATCAATTTATCATTGCAGCTCCTTAGTTGTTCATTGATCACTTTCCCTTATGGGCCTTAAGTGGGGGCCTACATCAAAGTGAGTGACCCCTTGCTCAAGCCAGAGACCTTGGGCTTCAAGCCAGTGACCACTGGGCTCAAGCCAGCAATCATGGGGTCATGTCTATAATTCCACACTCAAGCCAGTGATCCTGCACTCAAGCTTCTAAGCTCCTGCTCAAGCCAGATGAGCCGCCCATCTGTAATAAGAGAGGAGGGGTTTAAGAACACAGTGGAGAAAGGAGGGTCCCCTGGCCAGAAGAGATGAAATAAATATTGATATTTGCAAGTGAATAAGAAACAGGATTTTGCAAAGAGAGGGGGCTTTCTAGAGGGAAGAGACTCCAGTGGAAAAGGTCTGCAGAGGGACCAGAGAGGAGTCCCAAAATAGTGCCTCCCCCCTGGTGTCAGAGAGGAGATGGAGAGATTTGGGAGTCCATGGAGAAGGAAAGATTAGGAGCACAGGATTTAGGTGAGGTTTCTTTTTAAAAAATGTCCTGCATGTAGAACATGTGGCACAGAGATTAAGGACAGGAGCGAAGGGAGAAGAAAGCCTGCGTGTAAGGAATTTCTGAGGCCTTCCCAGTCTGGTGGCAGAAATTGTCTAGATCTCTTAGAATATTGTAATTGAATGTCCCATTTTCAGGCCAATGGAAGTCATTTTCTAATTTGTATTGGGGCCATGCTGTGTTACAGAAAAAAATGAGGTTTTCTTGGCTTAAGGTCAGTGAGGCCCAACTTACTGAGGTTTATATGAGACCTCCTAGAGAAGTCTGGTCAGAAGGTTTAAACTCTGAAGAGCCCATAGTAAAGACAGGTGAGCAAGAGGGGATGTTCACACCTTTTTTCACTGTCCCAAGAGAAGAAAATCTTCGTGTGGGGGAGTCTTTTCTGATAGAGGTCATCACTACCTGTCAGGGAGCTCCAAGAGAGAGAGAGAGTGGAGAGGTTTGGCTAGGCACCTAGTCTTTCTGAGCAGTTTACTAAGAGTGAATGTCAATCCCTTCAAAAGTTGAGGCATGTCAGGGAAAACCAGTCAACCAGAGAAAATTTTTGTGGAAAAGATAAGCTAACCATGGAAGGGGAAGAAAGAAAACCCCTTACCTTCTGGTTCAGCAAGGGTTTGGGACAGGGTCAGATTGTTGGCCAATCAACCTACTATTACATGTCCAAACAGAATCAGGGAGTAAGCCTGGGATGAGCTGCCACTATGCATTGCTTCTCTGATGGTAATTTTTGATGGCAAAGAGGGACCATCCAGAAAATCAGTATCCTGTCCTGGGTTTCTGCACCAAATATAAGAATTCATTGGAGTCTGAAAAGACCAGAGTAACTGGCTTTATTGAAAGAAAGAGAGAAACCCCGCCATGCACTACTCTGGGGAGAAGGGCACTGGTACAGACTATGAGGTGAATATTATAGGGTTTGGAAGAGCCTTGAGCAAGTACTGAGTCAGAAGTTCTGGTATGTTCCCTTCAGCGGTTTTATGATTTCAGCTTCCTGGAACTCTTCTGCCTCAGGAACGACTGTCCAGTATGTAAGGGTGAGGTCAGGCAGCCAGGAGAAACAACCAAAGGGTAGTTGAAAGATCTGGTAAATTCATATATCTATCACAAAATACGGGGCAAAATGTCATTTCCCATATTATTTTTCAATCCGCTGAGACTTTAATTACTAGCAATTGTCATATGTTTGGCTAAAATAAACTCATAAATATTCTACAGGTCTGGACATTGGGTAACTTGGCAAGGAGCTTCCAGTTGAGGGGGTCTCCCTCTCCTCACTAAACATCTCCAGGGAGATGTCGCCCCTCCATGGAAGAAGAAACACTCTACAGAGGGACGGCCCCTCATTCGGTCACCAAATCCAAAAATGAAGACCCTCTCCAGGGAATTACCCCCTCTGCAGGGAGGAAGCTCCTAGGAGAGACTGCAGCTCCATTCCAGGGACTGACCCCGCCACAGGGAAGTGTCCTGCCCTCAAAGTCCAGGCCCTGTTCCATCCTCACCTCACAATGCCCCCACCCCTCACTTTCTACCCAGCCCTGCAGTGTTCCACCTGCCTCTTCATCGCATTGCCATCCACCCTGCCCTGTACAGATCCGGGACATCTGCTGCACTTCCGCCATCCTTGCCCCTCGCAATTCATGCCCCACCCAGTCCCATATCCTGCCCCACCCCAATTTGCGCATTACACAAACACAGGCCCCTAGCCTGTCCCATCCTTTGCAGCCACGCCCGGTACCCTGCCCAACGAAGTCCTTGCCTTATGTTGTGCGCCCCACCCCACGTTGTCTGCGCCTCCAGTGCTCAGAAGTAGAGTGTTGACCAGGCATTTAGAAGTCCTGGATTTAATTTCCGGTCAGGACACACAGGGGAAGTGCCATCTGCTTTTCCACCCTTTCCCTTCCTCTTACTCTCTATCTGTCCCTTCCCCTCTTACAGCCTAGGCTCCATTTCTCATATGTGCCTTGGAGTATGAGGAGAGTTGACTTCTGTGAAAATCCTTGCTCATACTCCTTGCAAACAGGGTTTCTCCCCTAAGTGTGTTCTCTGCTATGTGAGAAGATGTGACATCAGTAAAAAGACTTGTTCACACTCCTTGCAAACATTGGGCTTCTTCCCTAAGTGTGTTCTCTGGTGTCTGAGGAGGTCTGACTTTTTTGTAAAGCCTCGCTCACACACCATGCAAACATAGGGCTTCTCCCCTGAGTGTGTCCTCAGGTGTCTGAGGAGGTCTGACTTTTTTGTAAAGCCTCGCTCACACTCCCGACAAACATACGGCTTCTCTCCTGAGTGCGTTCTCTGGTGTGAGAGGAGATTTGATTTCTGTGAAAAGCCTCGTTCACCTTCCCTGCAAACATAGGGATTTTCCCCTGAGTGTGTTCTTTGATGTGTAGAAAGATATGACTTTTGTTTAAAGCCTCGCAAACACTCCCTGCAGACATAGGGTTTCTCCCCTGAGTGTGTTCTTTGGTGTTTTAAGAGATCTGACTTTTGCATAAAGCCTCGTTCACACTCCCTGCAAACATAAGGATTCTGCTCTGAGTATGTCCTTTGGTGTTTGAAGAGAGTTGACTTCTGTGAAAATCCTCACTCACACTCCTTGCAAACATAGGGTTTCTCCCCTGAGTGTGTTTTCTGCGGTGTGATAAGATGTGACTTCAGTGAAAAGACTTGTTCACACTCCTTGCAAACATTGGTCTTCTTCCCTGAGTGTGTCTTCTGGTGTCTGAGGAGGTCTGACTTTTTTGTAAAGCCTCACTCACACACCCTGCAAACATAGTTCTTCTCCCCTGAGTGTATTCTCTGGTTTTTGAGGAGATGTGACCCATTATCAAAGCCTTTCAGACACTCTCCATACTTGATAGCTTCATTTGTTGACATTACTAATCTCATAGACAGTTTTTCTGTGTCCACTAAACTCAGTTTCTGGCCTCTGCTTGGTGCTTTCTGTATCATTCTCTCTTGCTCAGTAGAGCTTCCCATGTGTCTTTTTGGAGGGTTGAAAAAGGCCCTTGAAATCCTCCTTGGCCTGTTTCTTTTAATCAAATGTTTGGACTTTTCTTTGATCTTTTGACCTTCAGCTTTGTCATTCCTGTTGTGTGTATCAGTATAATGCTGCTGCTGATTTTCATTTTCTGCATAGGGATCCTTTGATTGAAGGTGTTTTCTTGTAGATGTTCTGGGGAGAATATCAGAGGGGTGATTGCATTCCACATGTTGACTGAGAAATTCCTGACTGGAGAAGGTCAGAGAGAAGGAAAGAACATGGGTGTATCTCTGGCTGTGGTTCTGCTGAAAGAGAAAATTTTGGTCAGGATAGATGTTGACAAGGCTGCCTGGGTCATATGTTTTGTTAAGACCTGTAACATGAGTCATTCTTATGTGGTTGACAATATATTCTCTCTCTCCCCCACAAAGTTTTTTTTTTCAGTCTCTTCTCTCTTTTGATTTTTATGTACTATATCTTCTTTAGAAATCCAGAAAGCCTGTGCCAAGGGTTTTTTCTATGCATTGCCAGATGAGGGACTGTCAAGTAGCATCAGAGGCCCTTTTACTCCTTGTATGGTGGAACAATGCTGACATTTCCTATATACATGTAGCTTTTAACACAGTTCTTTATAAAGACCACTGACTCCAACTAGGAATTGCTTCCTTCATAGTTTTTGACAGATGATAAACTAACAATATGTCCTTCCTCAAGCTTCACATCAAATATTCATACTTGGTTTTATTCAGTGTCAGCCCATTTCATATACAATAGAAAGTCCTTTTCAAAATATTTCCCCAACCATACTTTTTACAAATTGATTCATTTTTGAGTAGAAAAAAAGGAGGAGGAAGAAGAAGGAGAGGAAATGGAGAAAAAGAAAAAAAAAGAAGAAAAAAGAGAGAGAGGCATTTATTCATTGTTCTATTTAGACATGCAGTCATTGGTCATATTTCGAATGTGCCCTGCCCCAGGCTCAACCTTGGTATTACAGGTAGCAGCTCTAACAAACTGAGCTAACTAGCCAGGACCCGCAATCATACTTCTTGCATGCCTGACTTCTATCCCTCTCCAGCTAATCCATAATCCTCTCTCTTTTGGAGATAAAGTAATCTCTGAGAGAATTCCCACTGAACTGTATTCTCCAAAAATTAACAAAGCAAATCTTAAAGAATAAGCCACCCTATAGACAAGAACAGCATCATCATCCCACCTCACTCAGGAAAGTTTCCAGCATCTTAGCTCGAATCACAGCACTGTATTCCAGGCATCTGGGCATCTATTGAACCTCTGCACTTACCCTATATGCTATACAGAGGTGGCCCTCAGAAAACCAGCCAATGCTTGTTTTCCCAGTGGATAGAGTGTTGGCCCAGAATGTGGACGTCTCAGGTTCGAGCTCCAGTCAGTGCACACATTAAAAGCGAATATTGGCCCTGGCCGGTAGGCTCAGTGGTAGAACATCGGCCGGTAGGCTCAGTGGTAGAACATCGGTAGAACTCCTGGTGTGCAGGAGTCCCAGGTTCCATTTCTGGCCAGTGCACACAGAAGAGGTGCCTATCTGCTTCTCCACCCCTCCTTCTCTCCTTTCTCTATGTCTCTCCCTTCCCCTCCCACAGCCAAAGGCTACATTAGAGCAAAGTTTTCCTCGGGTGCTGAGGATGGCTCTGTGGCCACTGCCTCAGGTGCTGGACTGGCTCTGGTCACAATTTAGCAATGCCCCAGATGGGCAGAGCATCATCCCTTGTGGGCATGCCGGGTGGATCCCAGTCGGGCACATGGGGTAGTCTCTCTGACTGCCTCCCTGCTCCCTGTTTCTGGCTTCTGCAAAAAAAAGTGACTATCTGCTTCTCTTCCCCTCCATCTCTTTCTCTCTCTCCCTTACCCTCCCACAGTCAGTGGCTTAATTGGTTTGATCATCAGCTCGATAGTTCAGTTGGTTCAAGTGTTGACCCCAAGCACTGAAAATAACTTGGCTAGTCTGAGCATGGATCTCAGACTGAGGTTGCTGGGAGGATCCTGGTTGGGGCACATTAAGGAATCTATCTTCCTTCCTCTAACTTAAAAAAATTAAATTTCTTAAATTTTTTCCATCTTCATAAAAAGTTATGGTTAGTGCTGTGTTAAAAGGCTATCATATTCCTTGCTTATTGGTGAATGGCAGTTTCTTATTTCACCTGGTGCCTGGGGAATGGCAGGAGCAGTGAACAAACAGTAAAAAAAGGGCTTAGAAAATTGTTGGCTTCTCAAGAAATATTTGTCCTAGAGAGACCTGAAGATGGCAGCAGAGTAGGCAGATGCAAAGACTCCCAGCTCACACCACTAAACTGGATTACAAATTAATTCATGCTATGAACAATCAGTGTGAAAAACCAAATCTGGACAACAAGAACTGTTTCAAATAAGCCCCTTGCTGAGTTCAGTAAACAAGACTACCACTGAGATAACTCAGAAGAAAACAAACAAATCAAGACTTCAAATCGGCTCAACTAGAAAAGTCAAACCTGACAGTGGATTACAAACAACAGCTAATAACAACCCAAGAAAACCTAGAAATAACACAAATAAAAATTGGAGGCAGACAACACCAAACCTAGACTCAACCAGCTCTACAAACAACACACACAAACACACAGACATAATGAGAAGACAGAAAAGTGCAATCCAAATGAAACCACAACAGAAATCTCGAGAAAAAGAACTGAGTGATATGGAAATAACCAAATTGCCAGAAACAGAGTTTAGAATAATGATTGTTAGGATGCTTAGGGATCTTAGAACAACAATGGATGGTCACCTAAATAAAAGGATAGCAAGTATAAAAAAACACATTGAAATATTAAAAAAGAATCAGTCATAAGTGACAAATACAATATCAGAAAGGAAGACCACAATAGAAGGAAGTAAAAGCAGGATGGATGAAGCTGAGGATTGAATCAGTAAGTTAGAAAACATGATAAATGAAGGCACAGAAACAGAGCAGAAAAAAAAAGAGACTCAAAATGTCTGAGGTAACTCTAAGAGAGCTCTGTGATAACATGAAGAGAAATAACATTTGCATCAGAGGGGTTCTTAAAGAAGAGAAAGAACGAGGGATAGAAACTTTATTCAATCAAGTCATAGCTGAAAACCTCCCTAAATTGATGCAAGCAAGAATTTCACAAGTTCAAGAAGCACAGAGAACTGCATGAAAGAGAAACCCAAAAAGACCTACACCAAGACACATCATAATTAAAATGCCAAAGATAAGTGATAAAGAGAAAATATTAAAAGCTGCTAGAGAAAAGAAGGCTATCACCTACAAAGGAGCCCCAAAAACAATGACATCTGAATTCTCAACAGAAACATTTGAGACCAAAAGGGCATGGCAAGAAATATTCAAAGCAATGCAGAAGAAGAGCCTACAACCAAGACTACTTTATCCAGCAAGGATATCATTTAAAATTGAAGGAGAAATAAAAAGCTTCCCAGACCAAAAAAAACAAAAAAACAAAAAACAAACAACAAAAAAATTAGGCCCTGGCTGGATGGCTGACGTGGCTGGAACATTGTCTTGCAAAGCAGAGGTGGCTTATTCAGTCCTTGGCTGGGGCACATACAGAAACAGATTGATGCTTCTGTCTCCCCCTTACCCCCCTTCCTCTCTCTGAATTCAATAAAAATAAAAGATTAAAAAAATAGAAAAAATAAAGACAAAAAAAAGGCAACAAAGAATATTTTTCTAAAAAAATTAGAAATTCATTACAAACAAACCAATACTGCAGGAAATGTTAAGGGGTTTGTTGTAAACAGATTACATTGGGAAAAGAATATAGCAAAGAAGAAATAAAGATTTAAAGAATAAAATGGCAATAAACAACTACATATCAATAATAACCTTAAATGTAAATGGTTTAGATCGGTGTTTCCCAACGTGGGGCCCATGTTCCACAGGGGGGCAATTTGATAGTTAAGGGGGGTAATTTGAAAATGGACTCGACACGACTTTAACTCTTTCGCCCCGGGCCATTTAAATGCAATGCTAGATATCAGTGCCAAATTTAACAAAAAATGCAATTCTTAAATAATTGCGGTAAATAATTATTAAGTATAATTTCGTTTGACGAGACCAAAATATCAACTGGGTGATTGGCGTCGTCAAGTAAACTTCGTCCTGGGTTCACTGCGGAGCGTGCCGTCTGCCACGGGGAACCCCGGACGTTTTAAAAACTCGCTAAACAACGCAGTTATTCTCACCTAATTGGCCCATCGCAAGTTCTATAGTGTTTCACATCATTCAGTTGGTGTTAATTTGAAATAAGTGTCAGTCAAAACTGTTGTAAAAGCTTGTTGATTTAATAAATATACATATATATATTGTATAGATATAATTGGTAAGTATTTGATTTTATTTTTATCAATATTAAACTCTTTATTAAGTATTTCTTGCATCGGGGCTAGAAATCACTAATATTTTATAAATATTATTGGGGCTATAATAGTGCATGCATGACAATTTTAATTTTAGAAGCATAACTTTCCAGAAAATTTTGTCAAGTGGAAAAAATATAGATACCTTTTGATTTGCGGTGGTAGTGTAGTAAATGTGTTATATACATTTAAATAAATATGAATTTTTAGTATACGTTTACTCTATGTCACATTGAATATATTTTAACACATATTTTAATATTAGTTTTTAATTGATCTTATTTTTATTTCTTATAGCCCATAGTAAAATGAGTGGTGCAAGCAAGAAAAAAACTCGTCAATATTCGGAGGAATATTTAAAATTTGGGTTTATACCCGCTGTTCATAATGAGCGGATTCCTTTTTGTCTTTTATGCCAGCAATGCTTGACCAAAGAATCAATGAAATGAGGTCGTCTTCAGGCACATTTGAAGGCAAAACATAGTGCTCATATTAATTCAGATTTGAGTTACTTTAAAACTTTAAAGAAAAATTTTGAAAAAAGAACAACATTAAAGTCTCTATTTACTGCTCATACTTCAACTAATAATCGTGTTCTTGAGGCTAGTTATCAAATTTCTTTATTCATCGCTAAAACTGGAGAAAATCACACTATAGGAGAGAATTTAATAAAACCGTCAATATCAGCATTTCTTAAAACGGTTCTTGAAAAAGATGGCAAAGATGTAAAAGCTATGCCACTCAGTGACAATACTGTTAGCAGAACAATAGACGAAATGAGTGATGATATTGAAAAACAACTTATTGAAAAGCTGAAAACAAGAAAATTCTCCTTGCAAATGGATGAATCAACTTTGAGAGACAGTGAGGCAGTATTGATAACTTATGTAAGATATACTGATAAAGGACATTTTGCTGAAGAAATGTTGTTCTGTAAAAGATTAGAAAGCACCACTACCTCCAAAGATATATATAATAAGCTAAAACACTACTTAGATGTCAATGATATACCAATGAAAAATATAACATCTTGTGCTGCATATGGTGCTCCCAATATGATGGGCAAGAAAAATGGCTGCTTAAAATTGATGAAAGATGCGAATCCAGAAATGATTCTTGTGCATTGTGTTATTCATAGGGAAAACTTGGTAGCTAAAAACATCTCGCCTGTTCTGAATGAAGTATTACATACAGTAATAAAGTGTGTTAATGCTATTAAAGCTAGTGCCAAATGTGAGCGTCTTTTCAAGCTATTTTGTGAAGAACAAAATGAAGACCATGTGAGACTTTTACTTCATACTGAAGTAAGATGGCTATCTAAAGGAAACTGTTTGAAAAGATTTATGGAACTGTTTGATACTCTTAGTGATTTTTTAAGCGACAAACCTGAAATGAAGTATCTGTTAACAATAGATGGTAAAGCATTTGTGAGTTATTTAGCCGATATCTTTGAAAAACTAAATATATTAAATAAGCAACTTCAAGGAACAAATAAAACTCTTGTCGATGCAAAAGCAAAGATATTTGGTTTCATTACCAATATTGAGTTATGTCAGAAACATATTAACAACAAAAACTTTAAACAGTTTCATTGGCTCCAAAAATGTGAAGTAACTGATACTGCTTTACTTGTTATTGTCAATCATTTGAATATTCTATCGGCTGATTTAAAAGAAAGATTTTCTGATTTAAAACAAATTGATTTCCCAACATGGATGATGCAGCCAATGTTAGTGGATTTGTCTGATATATCAAATATGCAGTATCAAAAAGAACTCACAGAATTGCAAAATGATGAGTCAGTTAAAGCTTTATTTAATATCAAAGGAGCGATGGCATGGCTTTGTGAGGAAACAGAAATCAAATACCCAAATTCAACCAAATGTGCAAGAAAACTATTGCTATCTTCATTTTTAGCTGAACCATTTCCATCTTCATTTTTAGCTGAATGTGGATTTAGTGCTGTAAATGATTTACTGGTAAAAAAAAGAAATCGGCTGGATATAACACAACGTGGAGACTTGAGACTAAAGCTAACCAAATTGGAACCTAATATAAAATCTCTGTGCAGCAAGCATCAAGCGCAAGGATCACACTAAATTAAAATAATAAATTAATATAGAAAAATCTGTATTAAAATTATTTGGAATTTAAATTTCTGTTTTTCATTATATGTTTTGAAATTTTACTTACTGTATTTTGTTAACAATTTCATAGTGATTTCTTCCTAGAACCTATCATTTATGTTTATTAAGTGAACAAATCTTACCGCTGAGCCAACCGGCCAGGGTGAACAAATCAATTTTTTAATGTTAAAAATTATGTATGTTACATAGGGGGACATAAAAATTTTAGAAAGGTAAAGGTGGGGCATGGCACAAAAAAGGTTGGGAAACACTGGTTTAGATGATCCAATCAAAAGACATAGGATAGCTGCATAGAAAAGAAAACAGTAACTGTACATATGCTGTCTACAAGACACACACCTTAGCCCCCTGGTAGGCATGCCGTGTGGATCCTGGTTGGGCCCATGCAGGAGTCTGTCTGACTGCCTCCCAGTTTCCAACTACAGAAAAATACAAGAAAAACAAACAAACAAAAAACAACAAAGAGACACACATTAAAACAAAAGATGCACATAGACTGAAGGTAAAAGGATGGAAAAAAAATATTTCATGAAAAGGAAAATGAAAAAAAAAACTGGGGTAGCAATACTAGTATCAGACAAAATGGACTTTAAAACAAAGACTGTAGTAAGAGATGAAGAAAGTCACTACATAATAATAAAGGGAGCAATCAAACAGGAAGATATAACCATCATAAATATCTACGCACCTAATATAGGAGCACCTAAATATATCAAGCAGACTTTGATGAATATAAAGGGTGAGATCAACAGCAATGCTATAATATTAGAAGATTTCAATACTCCAATAACATCACTAGATAGATCCTCAAGAAAGAAAATTAACAAAGAAACTGCAGACTTAAAGGACACACTAGATCAGGGGTCTAAAACTCGCGGCCCACGGGCCGCATGCAGCCCACCGAACAATTTTGTGTGGCCCGCAGACTAATCCACGAAGTAAAAAATATTTTGGATAAAATTAAGTAAGCCCGTGGATTAGTCTGCGGGCCGCACAGAATTGTTCGGCGGGCCGCATGCTGACCGCAGGCCACGAGTTTGAGACCCCTGCACTAGATCAACTTGATTTAATAGATGTTTTAGAACCATTCACTATATGGCAGCAGAATATACCTTCTTTTCAAGTGCTCATGGTACTTTCGCTAAGATAGACCACATGTTAATAAACAAAAGCAGTCTCAACAAATTTAAAAAGATTAAAATAATATCAAGCAATTTCTCTGATCACAATGGCATAAAACTAGAAATCAACCACAATAGAAAAACTGAAAAATACTCAAACTAAATAGCATGTTATTAAATAATGAATAGGTTAACAATGAAATCAAATAAGAAATTAAAAAATTCCTAGAAACAAATGATAATGAGCAAAAAACAACTCAAAATTTATGGGACAGGCCCTGGCCGGTTGGCTCAGTGGTAGAGCATCGGCCTGGCATGCAGAAGTTCTGGGTTCAATTCCCAGCCAGGGCACAATGGAGAGGCACCCATCTGCTTCTCCACCCTTCCCCCTCTCCTTCCTCTCTGTCTCTCTCTTCCCCTCCCACGGCCGAGGCTCCTTTGGAGCAAAGATGGCCCGGGTGCTGGGGATGGCTCCTTGGCCTCTGCCCCAGGCGCTAGAGTGGCTCTGGTCCCAACAGAGCAATGCCCCAGAGGGGCAGAGCATCGCCCTCTGGTGGGCATGCCGGGTGGATCCCGGTCGGGCGCATGCGGGAGTCTGTCTGACTGTCTTGCCCCGTTTCCAGCTTCAGAAAAATACAAAAAAAAATGTATGGGACACAGCAAAAGCAGTCCTGAGAGGGAAGTTCATAGCACTACAGGCATTCCTTAAGAAGCTTGCAAAAGCTCAAATAAACAACCTAACCCTTCATCTAAAAAAACTAAAAAAAGAACAGCAAGTAAGGCCCAGAGGTAGAAGAAGGAAGAAAATAATAAAGATCAGAGCAGAAAAAAATGACATAGAAGCTAAAGAAACAATATAGAGGATGAATGAAACCAAGATCTGGTTCTCTGAAAGGGTAAACAAGATCGATGAGCCGTTAACAAGACTCAACAAAAAAAGAAGAGAGAAAACTCAAATAAATAAAATTAGAAATGAGAGCATAGAAATAACAACTGACACAACAGAAATACAAAATAATGTAAGAAAACACTATGAAGAACTGTATGCCAAAATACTAAACAAAGTAGGTGAAATGGACAAATTCCTTGAAACATAATTTTTCAAAAATCAATCTGGAAGAATCAGAAAACCTAAAAAGACCGATTACAACAAAAGAGATAAAAATACTTATCACAAAGCTCCCAAAAAACAACACTCCTGGGCCCGATGTTTTCACTAGTAAATTCTATCAAATATTGGAAGAAGAACTAACTCCTATCCTTCTCAAGCTATTTCAAAAAATTCAGGAGGAAGAAACACTTCCAAGTTTCTTTTATGAGGCGAGCATAATTCTGATTCCAAAACTAGACAAAGACAACACAAAGAAAGAAAATTATAGGCAATAACCCTGATGAACTTAGATGTTAAAATCCTCAACAAAATATTAGCGAACCAGATCCAGCAATACTGAAAAAAATCATACATCATGATCAAGTGGGATTTATTCTGGGGAGGCAAGGACTGTACAACATTCTTAAATCAATTAATGTGATTCACCACATAAAAAAAAGGAAGGAAAAAAACTACATGATAATTTCAATGAATGAAGAAATAGAATTTGATAAAATTCAGCACCCATTTATGATCAAAACACTTAGCAAAGTTGGAATACAGGAAACATACCTCAACATGATAAAGGCCATCTGTGACAAACCCACAGTAAACATTGTAATTAATGGACAAAAATTAAAAGCAATTTCCCTATAATCAGAAACAAGGCAGGGGTGCCCCTTTTCACCACTCTTATTCAACATAGTACTGATATTCCTAGCTACAGCAATCAGACAAGAAGAAAAAATCAAAGGCATCAAAATTGGAAAAGAAGAAGTAACACTATCATTATTTGCAGATGATATGAAACTGTATATAGAAAACCCTATAGTCTCAGTCAAAAAACGACTGGACCTAATAAATGAATTCAGCAAGGTGGCAGTATATAAAATTAATACACAAAAATCAGAGGTTTTTTTATACATGAAAAATAAATTTTCACAAAGAGAAATTAAGGAAACAATCTCCTTCACTATCATAACCAAAAAACTAAAAACCTAGGAGTAAATTTAACCAAGGAGGTTAAAGCTTGTACACAGAAAATTATAAAACATTGATAAAAGAAATCATGAAAGACACAAACAAGTGGAAGCATATACTGTGCTCATGGTTAGGAAGAATAAACATAATTAAAATGTCTCTATTACCCTAAGCAATTTGTAAATTCAATGCAATACCAATTATAACATAAATAACATACTTCAAATATATAAAACACATATTCCAAAAATTTATATGGAACCAAAAAAGAACACGAATAGTTTCAGCAATCTTGAAAAAGAAGTATAAAGTGGGAGGTATCACACTTCCTGATATCAAGTTATACTACAAGTCCATTGTATTCAAAACAGCTTGGTACTGGCAAAAGAACAGCCATATAGACCAATGGAAGAGAACAGAGAACCCAAAAATAAACCCACATTTTTATGGCCAATTAATATTTGAAAAAGGAGGTAAGAGCATACAGTGGAGTAAAGACAGTCTTTTTAACAAATGGTGTTGGGAAAACTGAACAGCTACCTGTAAAAAAAAATGAAACTAGACCACCAACTTACACCATACACAAATATAAACTCAAAATGGATAAAGGACTTAAATGTAAATCGTGAAACCATAAGTATCCTACAAGAAATCTTAGGCAGAAAGCTCACCGACATCTATCATTGCAGTATCTTTGCTGATTTATCTCCACAGGCAAATGAAATAAAAGACAGGATAAACAAATGGGACTATATCAAACTAAAAAGCTTTTGCACAACTAAAGACAATATGAACAGAATAAAAAGACAAGCTACACAATGGGAGAACATATTCGACAATACATCTGATAAGGGTTAATGACCAAAATTTATAAGAACTTGTAAAACTCAACACCAGGAAGACAAACATTATCCAATCAAAAATGGGCACAAGAAATGAACAGACACTTCTCCAAAGAGGACATACAGATGGCCAATAGACAAATTAAAAAAATGTTCAACATCACTAATCATTAGAGAAATGCAAATTAAAACCACAATGAGATACCACCTCACACCAGTCAGAATGGTGCTCATAAATGAATCAACACATGATAGGTGCTGGCACAAATATGGAAAAAAGGGCACCCTCTGCACTGCTGGTGGGAATGCAGACTGGTGCAGCCACTGTGGAAAACAGTATGGAGATTCCTCAAAAAATTAGAAACAGAACTACCCTTTGACCCAGCCATCCCACTTATAGGAATATATTCCAAGGACACCATATCACCAACTGAAAAAAAAGAAATGCACCCCCATGTTTATGGCAGCATTGTTCACAATATCAAAGATCTGGAAACAGCCCAAGTGTCCATCAGTGGACGAGTGGATTAAAAAGCAGTGGTACATATACACAATGGAATACTATGGGGCTATGAAAAAGAAGGAATTATTACCTTTTGCAACAATATGGAGGGACCTAGAAACTATTTTGTTGAGTGAAATAAGCCAGGCAGAGAAAGAAAAATATCATATGACCTCACTCATTTGAGGAATCCGAGGAATAATGTGAACTGAGGAACAGAATAGAGACAGAGGAGAGATCAAAGGGACCAGAGGAAAAGAGGACAGAGGGAAAGGGGATGATGGGATGGGATAAACCTGAACAGAAAGGGGAGGGCACTTTGGGAAGGGGGCAAGGAAGAGGTTGAGGGGAATGGGAGGAGGGGAGATGCATTCAGGGTGACCGTAGAATCTATGTAAACACAAAATTGCCTTTTAGTTGTATAGCCAAAGACATTTAGTATCTTCTGGTTCCTTAAGATGTCGTACCATTTTATAAGAAGAATATTATTTTTTTTAATTGTTTGGCAAAAATTTTGACAAAATACCTTCTAAAGCAGCAGCAGCTTATAAAGATAATGTCAACACTACAGTGATCATTTTTTTCCCCAGACATAATGAAGTGTGAATTTGTCATGTTAAATTGAAATGAGTAGCAAAATGTATCCACTTCCAGTTTACCTTTTTTGAGTTTTAGAGAATTTAAAGTTTTATTATATTTTTAAATAATTTCTACATGTAAGCTGTGAGACTGACTGTAATTCCAGTGTTTAATTTTTTATGGACAGACTTGATAAACTGAACACCTTGCAGTAGGATTACCCCAATTATAGTGTCAGAATTTTAGCTGTACCAGAGGCCTTTATGTGATACACATAATTTGTATAAAGTTTTATATGTGCAAATTGGTACATAAACGGTTCTCTATTTTTCTAAGGGTATGCAATAAATGTAGCATCGTGAATAAATATAACTTTTATAATCCTTAAAAAAAACTCACAATTGGCCCTGGCCGGTTGGCTCAGTGGTAGAGCATCGGCCTGGCGTGCAGAAGTCTCAGGTTTGATTCACAGCCAGGGCACACAGGAGAGGCGTCCATCTGCTTCTCTATCCCTCCCCCTCTACTTCCTCTCTGTCTCTCTCTTTCCCTCCCGCAGCCAAGACTTTATTGGAGCAAAGATGGCCCAGGCGCTGGGGATGGCTCCTTGGCCTCTGCCCTGGACGCTGGAGTGGCTCTGGTCGTGACAGAGTGATGCCCCGGAGGGGCAGAGCATCACCCCCTGGTGGGCAAAGCGTCGCCCCGTGGTGGGCATGCCGGGTGGATCCCGGTCAGGCTCATGCGGGAGTCTGACTGTCTCTCCTTGTTTCCAGCTTCAGAAAAATAAAAAACAAACAAACAAAACAAAACAAACAAAAAAACCCCCAAAAAACTCACTATTAATTAAATTTTAAAAAATAAAGAAGAAAAAAATCAAAAAAAGTAAAAAATATAATAATTTCTTGTAAGAATCAAAGACATAAGAAATGAATCCTTAATTTCTGAATCATCTGATTTGAAAACTTACTGACTTTAGAATGTACCATGAACAGTTCTAAGGTGAGTTCTTTTTTTTCTTTCCATTTCAAAGAATGGTTGTGCCCACCTCTAGCTGCTGAGAACTCTCTCTGCTTGCTTCCATAGTTGATGCCCAGCTTCTGGCCATACTCGTCACCATACCAGACTAGCAGCTCACAGTCTGGCTTGATGACCTGGCAGGTTCGGTAGAAAATCTGCCTGCGATACTGAAAGGCCACCAGGTTCTGCTCTTCATCATCCTGGGCACAGTTCACACCCAGGTGTTCACACACAGAGCGTCGCCCCCTGGTGGGCAAATTGTCGCCCCCTGGTGGGCGTGCCGGGTGGATTCCGGTCGGGTGCATGCGGGAGTCTGTCTGACTGTCTCTCCCTGTTTCCAACTTCAGAAAAATAAAAAAAAATAAAAAAATAAAATGGGTTATATAATCTGTTTTAATAATACCTTCCTCTAAACTGAAATACAGTAAAAACTTGCTTAAATAATGTTCATTAGATCAATTAAAGTTTAGTCCAGACTCTCAAAATTTTTTTCCAGTGCCTAAATTTTGTCTAGCATAGAGATTTATATTTTGAGGACATATGCTATATTTTTATCTCTCTTTTTTCATCTAAATACCTCTTGCTTTGAAAGAACAAGAGGAAAAAAAAGAGGAACAGAGAATTGAGGGAGAGCACTGAGGGCGGCATGATGAGAAGGAAAGATGTATGGGCCTGAGAGGGATGAGTGTTCTCCGTGACTCCCCGAAACTTCTTGGCCTTACCTCATCCAGTTGGCCCAGGATTCATCCTTCCCATCCACATACTCATGGAAGTTTCTCCCTTTGGTGATCTGCATTTCAGGAAGAAAATATAAAGGTTTTTTTTGGATGTGGAGGTAATTTCTCTGTCAAAAAAGCTCTTTCAGCTTGCATGCAT
>NW_027095548.1:0-53251 GCF_036850765.1 Saccopteryx bilineata | reverse complement strand
TTACTAACTGAATTATTACTTGTCAAGGTAAAAATAGCCTCCTTAATTTTATGTCCCAATGTGATGCTAGTATCACTATTTCATTACTCTGCTTTGTACATCAGGATGTCTCCCTAGAGCAAATATAATTTAGTGGACTCAACCCAAAACTTTGCTAAGATAAGAAATTGGCCTAATGGGCTGCTCAATAAAGACTCATTATCTCTGAATATATGTACATGTTCCCAGAATCCTCTGGGGTCTAAAATGTTCATCTGAAATCCAGATACCTATTAGGGAGACCCACTCCCCACTGAGTCCCTTTAATCAAACCTTATTTTTTTAATAATTTTATTTTTTAATGGGGTGACATCAATAAATCAGGATACATATATTCAAAGATAACAAGTCCAGGTTATCTTGTCGTTCAATTATGTTGCATACCCACCACCCAAAGTCAGATTGTCCTCTGTCACCTTCTATCTTGTTTTCTTTGTGCCCCTCCCCACCCCCTTTCCCTTTCCCATTCCCCCCTCCCCCCCGTAACCACCACACTCTTATCAATGTCTCTTAGTTTCACTATTATTTCCCACCTATGTATGGAATAATACAGTTCCTGGTTTTTTCTGATTTACTTATTTCGCTTCGTATCATGTTATCAAGATCCCACCATTTTGCTGTAAATGTTCCGATGTCATCATTTCTTATGGCTGAGTAGTATTCCATAGTGTATATGTGCCACATCTTCTTTATCCAGTCATATATTGATGGGCTTTTTGGTTGTTTCCATGTCCTGGCCACTGTGAACAATGCTGCAATAAACATGGGGCTGCATGTGTCTTTACGTATCAATGTTTCTGAGTTTTGGGGATATATACCCAGTAGAGGGATTGCTGGGTCATAAGGTAGTTCTATTTTCAGTTTTTTGAGGAACCACCATACTTTCTTCCATAATGGTTGTACTACTTTACATTCCCACCAACAGTGTATGAGCAAACCTTATTTTTTAATACTTTGGAAGGAACATATCTAGCCATTGTACATATGGTTTATTTTCTGCTCTCCATGTAGTTGATTATGTTTTGCTGGCATTCTTTTTTTCTCTTAAAATTCTTTTTTAAAATTCTTAATTTCTGTTCTCTTGCTTATTTATTTATTTTTGGACTAACAGAAGTATTTAGTATATACAGGAGTCATGGTTAGTGGTAGAACTGAGGGATAGATGAATCCTATCACTGAGGCTTCTAGTTACCTCCTAAGAAGTAGACACGGTAAAGTGACTTGTTCTGTGTAACGTGACTAAATCCCAGAGGCTCACGTGGCTCAGTATTGCATTATGTCAATACTGCATCAAGGCAAGAGCAGTCTAACTTCAGAAGACTTGAAGAATAATCTTTACTTACTTTTTTTAAAAAAGATTTTATTTATTCACTTTAGAGAGGAGAGAGAGAGAATAGGAGGGGCAGGAAACATGAACTCCCATATGTGCCTTGACCAGGGAAACCAGGGCTTTGAACCAGCAACCTCAGAACTCCAGGTCGATGCTCCATTCACTGTGCCACCACAGGTCAGGCTCTTTGCTTACTTTTTAAGTCATAATTTTCTTTGGAAAGGTACTTTAAATATTTTATGCAGCAGTCACTCTTCATGGTTTTCAGTTTATGGCAGCTGCTGAAAATTGCTTCCCTCTTTTCTTGGTAATCGTTGCTGCATGGTCCCCAGTCCTTTTGTCCGGCTTCTCCTCCACTGTGACCTCACACCCCTGTCCTTATTAAGCCCATAGAAAGACCTCCCCTGGAAAGTTGAAAGAGTGTGTCTTTACCAGTTCCCCCATACTATGATGCAGATCTGTCCCCCAACCCTGTCCCCAGGCTGTCTGCCCAGGTGATTAGAAGTAGCTCTGCCTCCACCTCTCCCCCAAAATGCACGTTTACATTTGGGACTGGAAACCACCTGTGGGAAGGGAAGTAGGTAGGGCCCTTGTTTCTCCTGTACCCACTTGTTGACACAGCAGTTAAAGATTGTTTTGGGGGAATAGTGGGGAGGCCAAGAAGAACTGTACTAGAAGCCTGGACTTGTGCATGGTGGTGCAGCATATAGAGGTCAAGAATGAAGGTTCCAGAGTCAGTTGATTGAGTTCGTTCTCCATTTATCAGCTATGTGACCTTTGCAAAGATTCACCTCTTTAAGCACCAGATTTCTATTTGGAACAGGTCTAATAATAGGATGTCTCTTGTAGGGGCACCTCAGCTGTCACAGAGCAGAGGGTCCTGTCTCTTAATTGCTTGCTCCTGAGTCTTCGCAGAGCCTTGCTCTCTGGGAAATGCTTCAAGGGTTCCCTTCCTTGGGAGCTAGGGACCTGGAGAGCTAGATGTCACCTAGTTTGATGGGCTGCAAAGAGGCCAATCACCCAAGGAGTTTCCATTCTTTTCTGCTTCCCTGTTCAGGCCTGATGGGAGTGGGTTTATTATTCCTGACCCCTAGAAATAACAGGTGGGCTGTAGTGTAAGTGGTCTGCCATTTTCCTTATTAGTAATTTTATAACATCTCCATGTTTATTCTATTTCTCCTTAGTGTTTATGTAAATTATTAAAAATTATATCACTGGTATCCTTGAAGAAGCAGAGAAATAATGCATAAAACATTGTTTTGCAGCCAGTTTAGGAGGGTGACAATCCCAAGGAATAGAGAACACAGTGGTGGCAGTGGACAGAAAAGGCAGCGTGCTGAGGTATTGGAACCTGCTTCAGAAAAAGAGGACTTTGAGATGCCTCAAAGTCTGAGCGTGAGAGGGAGAAGGACCCCAGATGGCAAGTGTGGCCAAGCTGTAGAACTTTCAGAGTGCAGAGCAATATGAATGCAGGGCCTTCTTTTTAAAAAGAATTTCATGATGGCGACAACAGTGCATGAATCTGAGCTTGGGGCCCTTGTAGCACAGGGGGTCCTGTGTGACTGCAGAAGTTGTGCAGCTATAGAGCTGGTCTGAAGGTGGCTAAGGTGACTCTCCCTGTGTTCTCACTGTGGTGCTTAACAAACTCCATTTATGGTAGCAGGTTCTGTCTCTAAGCTCCATGAGGATGGCACAAGCAGGGATGTGCTGGAAAGGAAGCTACTGGTGTGGAGGGAGGAAGGGAGTCATATCTCAGTTACATGACCTTGCCACCATCCCGCTCCTTGAGCTCTGGCAGTAGTGAGGTGGTGGTCCTCTGACATAGAGTAAGCCTTGTTTGATCTCCCAGGACTTGAGTTTACCTTCAGTTTCAGCAAATGCTTTTTTTTTAAGCAAGAGAGAGACAGAGGGACAGGCAGGGACAGACAGACAGTAAGGGAGATGAAAAGCATCAACTCATGGTTGCGACACCTTAGTTGTTCATTGATTGCTTTCTCATATGTGCCTTGACCAGTAGGCTACAGCAGACCGAGTGACCCCTTGCTCAAGCTAGCGACCTTATATTCAAGCCATTGACTTTTTGGGTTCAAGCCAGTGACCATGGGATTATGTCTATGATCATGTGCTCAACCCGGCGACCTTAGGGTTTTTAACCTGGGTCCTCAGCATCCCAGGTGGATGTCCTATTCACTGTCTCATTGCCTGGTCAGGCCCAGCAAATGTTTTAATCAGAAGTTCTGTAAAAGGATACTGACTTCTAAGGCTGAAGTGAAGATATAAAATCCAGAGAGAACAAAAATGCATCTTTGTTTTTTTGAAAGCAGAAAGGTAAAATTTGGATGGGAGAAAGAAAGACAGGGTTGATGATCAGGATTTGATTCTCAATGGAACATTTGTAAATATCATAAAAGCAGATGTCTTCCAGAGAGACAAGCTGTTGTTGAAGGATGGGGTGTTAGTGCTGTCTGGTTAACAAGATTTAACCTGAGAAAGTTTATTTTCCTGATGACCACTGAAGAAAATGCTGTTGTTCTGGCTTCATTAACCGAGTAGGGTGCTGTCTGAGAGATAATTTACTTTTTTTTTCTAGAGGTTGTTTCATCTATGTTATATATAAAAAAAGAAGATTAGATATCTATATTCTTATAATCCCAATGTAGCTGGGTTTAACAAAGTGAAAATCTAATGCAAGGATTCTTCAAGTTACTGGGAAAGAGGGTTTCCTGGGTTAAGTTATATCAACACACGAGTTTCCATTAAGTCTGATTTTGTTTTTCTGTCTTGGACTTTTGCCTGTGAAGTGCTTAAATCTGCTGAGCGCAATGATGAACAAAAAGTATCTTGAATGCTGGCTGTTAAGGGATCATACAACTTAGTTTTCTTCTGAGTCTACATTTGTTGGAATATGCAATTCACCTTGTCCTCTAACATTTCCTAAAATAACTCTGAAGAATGCAGCTAATGCAATTACTGTTAATTTGAGTGCTCCACTGGTGACCCATCTGCCTACTTTAAAATAGTGATGGGAAATCAGATTTTTAAATATTGGTTAATGGAAACTTTTTCATACTAAGAAAGCACACACTCAGAATGTCTCTTGGGCGGCAAGGTATCAGAGCACCCGAGGAGGATGTGAGGCCTTCTCACCCAGGATGGCTCCAGCCTGCTGGTCTCCTCACTGCCTCTGCTCCTGGGTCACCTGGAACAAAGACTGGTCCATTTCCCTGCAGGGACTGAGTGGCTCAGGGCCTCCTCTGCAGACCAGGCTGCTGCCTTCAGCTGGGATGATGAGGTTTGGAGCCTTCCACTGCAGATTCCAACCATCCTTTCTAAATGACTTCAGTGACTCTTCACAAAATAAAGCAGAGGGACCTGACCAAATGTCGACATTTATGAAAAGAACGGAGTAGCAGCTAAGTGTAGAAATGTGGTTGTTTATATTTATTAGTTATAGCCTGCACATCAGCAGAGGGAGGGAGAGCCTTGCCACACTGGGGGGTGGGGGTCTAAGCCTCCACGTGGTTGTTTATCTTTGTTAGTTATAACCTGCACATCAGCAGAGGGAGGGAGAGCCTTGCCACACTGGGGGATGGGGGTCTAAGCCTCCACGTGGTTATTTATCTTTGTTAGTTATAGCCTGCACATCAGCAGAGGGAGGGAGAGCCTTGCCACACTGGGGGGTGGGGGTCTAATCCTCCACGTGCTTTCTAAGTCACTGGCTCCTGAATGCTAGGCCAAGGGCAATGCCACTCATCTCCAGCAGAGCCATGTGGGAAGCTTTAAAAAATTCAGATTCCTACTTGAAGCTCTGGTGAGGCTAATGCATTAGGTCAGAGGTGAAACCCAGGACGCCATCTACATTTTTTTAGATAGAGAGATAGATAGATAGAGAGAGAGAGAGAGAGAGAGAGAGAGAGAAGGGGGAGGAGCAGGAAGCATCAACTCCCATATGTGCCTTGACCAGGCAAGCCCAGGGTTTCAAACCAGCAACCTCAGTGTTCCAGGTTGATGCTTTATTCCACTGCGCCACCACAGGTCAGGCCTTTTTTTTTTTTACATTTTTATTTTAATTTCTTAAATCTTTATTTTAGCCAGAGAGGAAGGGTGAGAGAGACAGAAACATTGATCTGTCCTGTATGTGCCCTGACCGGGGATCAAACCAGCAACCTCTGAGCTTCAGGACAACCCCCCAACTGACTGAGCTCTCCTGCCAGGGCACCATCTGCATTTTTAAAGGGCTCCTGTTCTAAGTATGACACACAAACCAAGTTTAGGAACTGCTAGAAAGACCTTTGAGGCATATGTCATGTTAAAATAGAACTGACTTTTTAAAGTGAAAGTACATTTTTATTATGAAATGTTACAATCTCATGTAAAGACTTCAAAAAAATCTAGAAAACCATAAATATGAAACTAAATATCATTGAAAGTTTTTTTTATACTCAGAGGTAAATACTGTAATGCTAGGGTCCAGCCCCGGGGGGGATCCAGGGGTCCCACAGGAGGAGACGGTATCGGCGAAATCGAGTGAGAGAGCCGAATTCTTTTCTTTCTCTTTATTCTCTAGTTAGCATTTACTGCCAGCCATCTCCGCCAAATGCTAGTACAGCTCCTTTTTTATACACACACACCAAGTTACAATTATATGGTATTAATCATTGCTTCTGTTTCACTATGTTTACATGTTTCCAGATAACAGTTAATTTATATCTATAAACTACAAATCAGGTGGTAAGTCATTCAAAGTACAGATATACAATAACTTGAATAGCAATAACAGTATCAGTACAAACTTCTAAAAGATTAGTACTAATTAATAACTCTACTTTACTATTGTAAGTCAAGGGCACAGAGAGAGATTTAGCAGACGAAATCATCAAGGACTAGCAAAGGACCACCGCTTGCTCAGGCAAATGGACTTAAGTTCATGCAGTGTCCTAATTTTTCTCACAAAACTTCAAAACGCTTGCTTATTAAGAAATTGGCATAACATCAAGAGTAACTTTTGCCTAAAGATATATAGAGTGCACCTGCAAGATAGCTTAGTACCAACATAATATCAGAAGGCATTAATTGCTATTGCTTCTACGGATTCTTCCATATTCTTCTCTATTATCTGAATGAAAAACCTTGGAAAGTTTATAAATCTCATGAGAATGTCTCACTGAGAAAGCCCAGTAACTGCCTTCAGTCATAAAAGAAGTCTCTTAGCAAAACATTCTTTTCTTGCTGACTGCATTCCCATCCCAGGCCACGCAACGGGCCATTCCATTACTCCTTTCCTAAGATTCTATTGTCTAGTCAAATTTTATTTATTTACTATATTCACATACTAGTTAAGTTCTAACTATATTCTTCTCAGAATGTTCCACCATCTGCAGGTCAGGTAAGCAAGAAGAAAGGAAAGTTTCTCTACTCTATCACATGAAAAGGCTAGGGAGGAAAAATGATGAATTAAGTGAAGGCCAAAAGGTGCTCTGTGCACAGCCACTGCCTTCTACCCATTCACAAGTCACAATCTATTCTTTCTAACATGATTAAGAAGAAATTCTCCTACAACTTAACCCTTTACGAGGGATATAATAGCCAGCCTCTTATGTTTATGAGCCCAGTTCAAGGGGCTTACAGGCTTTTCTGTGGAACTCACACCCTCTGTCTCATTCCCAAAGAAATCACTATGAATCTACAGGGAAAGCATGGTACTATTATCCCTGTGCCATAAATAATAGCACACACCCAGAAAAGGGGGGATATAAGGCCAGATTAATTAAAAAAGTCAAAGGGGGAAGTATCATTGTGCCTTTCCTTTGCAGTGACTTTGTCAACCCGCAGCCATTGGTCTTCACTGCGGTGAATTTGTCAAACAGCAGCCATTGGTCTTCTCTGCTGTGACTTTGTCAATCAGCAGTTTTTGATCTTCTTCTGCTGAGACCTTGTCAGCCAGCAGTTGTGGGTCTTCTCCTGCTGTGACCTTGTCAGCCAGCAGTCATTGATTGACTCCCAACACTGTAAAGATTTTGAAGAAATTGTTTTTCAAAGAACTTGACATGAAAATATATGTGTGTATAATTTAAAATCCATGTCTGATTTTTTAAGATAATCTTTTAAAAAGAAATATTTCAGATTATGACTGAAATGATAGAACTGAGTTTCTTCTCTGATGTAAAAGAATGCTTGCAGGTGGATAGGAGTGACCATAACCAACTAGGTTAGAATAAAATTGGATGAGGACAAGCCCAGTCATGGGCACTGCAGGAGGCCTTCTGGTGATTGTGGGTGATACTGAAGAGCAAAGAAAGAACATAGAGGAAGCATCAGAAATACAGAGAGATTAAATGTGTAGAGCAATACTGCCTTCTGTTTGATGGTCTGAGCAAGTCCTTCCCAGGGTCACTGTGAGCCTGGAGCTCAGGCAGCATGTTCTAATGAGAAACAGAAATGAGCGCTTTCTGTATTGAAGGAGGAGGCTCCATTTTCCTGGACCACAGGAAGGTGCTGGGAGACCATGAGAAAATCTGCCTATCAGCATCGATGGACCAGCTTCATTAGGCCTCACCAAGAGGTGGCAATAAACTGAATGTGTCTGTTGTGCAGGAAAACGGGTTTTGTAGAGGATACCAGAATTGTAAATGCAGAACGTGTGCATCAGAGGCAAATGCGCTCATTTTAAATAAAAGAGGGCTTTTTGGTGTTTGGCCCATTTCCTAGCTGGCTTTGGCATTTTTCCTTTTACAGTAATGAAGTTAGGACTTAACAAGGTAGAACTACTGGTAGTTGAAATCTTGAATTGTGTGGCAGAAATGTTTTCTTTGCTTTATTTAACATCTATAAGATATGTTATGGAAAGGGTAAGGTGATTGGAATTAATCTCAGCCCCATATAAAGGAGGTTGTAGATCAAAGCAAGGTAGAACCCATGGATTGGGTTGACTGCTGCACTATCTTTAGGCTACCCCTGCCTCATTAAGAGTGCTGAGCATCCTGAAATAGGGAAGCAGGTTAACAACTGAGCTCCATGGGCAGTAATGCAGCTCTAAACGTTGCTCTTACCATTACGATTTTTGTTGTCCTCACAACTATCTTTGTTTGGGGTTCAGTAGTTGGTTATTGAGCTGAGCAATTTACATATATTGTCCAAGTCCTCCTAAGAATTCAATGAGGATGGTCTTATTATATTATAAATGAGAAACTCAGGATTAGTGAGGTTAATTACTTGGAATTTTTTTTCTACAATAATGATTTAGAAGATTATATATGAATATAAATTGGAGTCAGGTTTTTTTGTTTTTTGTATTTTTACTAGAACTGTCACTTTAATAGAAATGTTATTTAATGCAGTATTATTGCCATAAACAAGCTCCTGTTCTGTGTAAGGACAAAAAAATACCAAACCTAAAAATACACTACACTTACCTGCAACTTGCTAGTAGCACATTCAGAGAGTATCGGAGAGTATCATTTACTAGTAGCACATTTAGAGGATAAAATTGTGTCCCATTTACCACATTTTGAAAGTTATCTCAAATATTTTATCAATATCCAGTTTTTGTTACCTGTACTTTAGTGTTGTATTCAAAACATTGATGAATGTCAGAAATATTTTTCTCTGATTTCTTCTAAAAGTATTTTAGTTTTAGTTCTAACATTCTCGTTTATCTATTTTGAGTTAATTTTTGTATGTGATATAAGGTAAAGGTCTAATTTATTTTATCTTTTTACATGTGGATATTCAGTTTTCTCAGCATTATATTTAAAAAAAAACACTTGATTCACTAATAAGGGTCTTTGCACGCTTGATAAATCAGTTGCCAATATATATGTCTATGTTTGGGTTCTCTACTTGATTCCATATATATATTCCATATATATATGGAATCAAGTAGAGAACATATATATATATGTTCTCATGCTAGTACCACTCTGTTTCGTTTTGGGGTTTTTTTTCTGTATTTTTCTGAAGCCGGAAATGGGGAGAGACAGTCAGACAGACTCCCGCATGGCCGGGAATCAAACCCGGGACTTCTGCACACCAGGCCAACGCTCTACCACTGAGCCAACCGGCGGGCAGGGCTCCACTCTGTTTTAATTATTGCAGCTTTGCAGTAAGTTCTGAAAACAAGTGTATGTCTTCAAACTTTGTTGTTGTTTTTTTAATTTCAAGATTGTTTTGGCTATTCAGGGGTCCCTTGAAATTCCATATGAATTTAAGGATAGATTTTTCTATTTACACAAAAATGATGCAATTTTGATAGAAAGTACATTAACTCTGTAGATCATTTAAGGTAGTATTGCCATTTTAAGAATATTAAGTTTTCTAATCCATGAATATGAGATGTCTTTCTATTCATATATGTTTTCTTTAATATATTAAGGAATGCATATATTAGTGATTTTTAAAAATCTTTTTCTCAGACTCTCTTAAAAATTTTTTTTTAATTTATTGTGCTGCCATGGTTTCAAGTATCCCACTCAATATAACAACATTCTCAATCTCTACATCATCCCCCCCAACACCCCCATGCAGAGTCTTTTTTCTTTCTTATTTCTCCCTCTTTGCCCCTCCCCCTACCTCTATCTCCCCTTTCCCTCTGGGACTTGCTACCCTGTTATCTGTATCTATGTCTTATGTATATTTATATATTGGAGCCAGGTTTTAATTTGTTTCCCAAATTGATACCACTTCTGATGTCTTGAGGGATTCTGAAAATCCAGAATCAAAGCATATACTCGGCCAACTAGGATAAAGCCACACTCAAGCTTAGTGGAAAATGGAGTATGTGCTAGTTGTTTCTTCCATTAGCATCTCTGCCCCTTGTTATGAAAGATGTACTCTGATAGTACATTGTGGAAACCTGTCTTTCTACCCACTCCCAGTCCATGTGTCTCAAAGGAAGTGGGCCCCATACTTGATTTAAAAAATGGAGCAGGGGGCCTAGGCATAGACCAATGAAAACATCCTATTCTCCTTGCCAAAGTGGTTGAATTAGAGATGGACATCTGATCCAGGTCAGGCCAATTAGAGTTAATGAGACTCAGTTCTGGGACACTGGCTTGTGCATTTATTTAAACACTCTTTTCAACTAAACTTGAAAGGATGTAGGCTGGAAAATTCTGCAATCTCTTGCAGTCCCAAGGTAAAAGCCTATTTGAAGATAGATCCAAGGCTGAAAAAGGAAGAAAGATGAAAGAAAATTGGTCCTGTTCACATGATTTGAACCTGCTCAAACTGTACCTGAAATAAGTACACTAACTTTGCAGTTGTCTGGGATTGGCAATTCTTCACTTGGAAGAGCAGGTCTAATACAGATTGTTGAGGTAATGGGCTGAGGACCTGTCCCAACTATCCCTCTGCAGTTCTCCCAAGCTCTGTCCCTTCTCTGAGTAGCTTCTCTTTATTCTTTTGTCCCTTTTCAGCTTCTCAGGCAAAGACCTAAAAAGACTTTGTCCATTGTTCTTACTGTGCATCTGTTCTTTTCTCTCCCTCATTTTTCTTTTTCAGTAGACAGGTTTCAGAGGAGGCCTTAACTGTCCTTAGAAATGTGTCCTACCTACACTTGTGCAGGTTTCTGTTCAACTTTGGTGGGTAAAATTTCTCCTAAGCAAACAAATCTGAGCAATGTGACTTAGGGAAGGGGTTCCTTTTATTATCAGTGTGATACTGTGATTTATAAGAAGTACAATTTTGGTTATTCAGGTCACCAAAATATATTTGTTATAAATATTTGATTTTCACACACACTTCTTTCTCATAGCTCCCAGAACACTTGGTGTTCCGAGCCTTAAAGAATGGTGTCTCTCGGTATGTTATGGAGAAGAATTCTGGAAAGTACCTAACAACAGGGGCTGGTTACCAACAGAATCATATGACTGAAACAGAGGGAACTCCTGGTCAGGATGTCAGGTTCCCTTGAATTGTGAAAACAGAACCTGTTAAGTCCAACTAGAGGCTTCAGAAGGGAACATAAGAGTTGATAGGATTAAGGTAATAGTTGGTAGCTGATTAGTGTGTTAGAAACCGGCATTATGTGAAGTAATTACATTTGTCTTACCTGGTTGTATTAAGGGGATTAAAGTTGTGTCTGATTGGGGAACAACTTCTATGTAGTTTTGTAAACAGAAGGCAGGAAAATCTGCTTTTCAAGTGATATTAATATGCTATGCTACATGGGAACCAGTAAGATTGAGCTCACACAGTGTAATATAGAAGCTGAGTGCTGATGGGGACAGATGCTCTGTGCCTTAGCCTTTGCTGGAGCATAGACTGGGGATTATGGCAAGAGTCTGTGAGTGCCTGTCAGTGATGAATACAGGAACTGTAGATGAGAAAATTGAAACATCTCGTTGGGATGGAGTGTCGAAAAGAGTTCAGTAAGAAAATGGAAATGGTTTATGTGGTACCTCAATGTTTGGGAAATGCAGTGTGGACATAGAAAAGAGGCAGGGAGCCCCAGTCCTGGGACTGACTCTGGAGCTGTGTGTGGAGATGCTGGATTCTACTGTCACTGGGCAGTGCCCTCTCAACCACTCTCGACTGACCAACACAGATGTTTGGTATGTGAATGGCAGGTGCAAAGTGAATGGAGAATGCTGTTTAATAGAGAATACTTCTCTATTAAAACCGATGGATAGAAATGCTGATTGATGAAGGTAAAACTGGTTAGCTCATTTGAGTTGAAATAAATGTTGCAATTGTAGCATTGATGGAAGAACTGACAGCTGTAAAAGAACCTCAGATTGAGTTTTTACAAGCCTGTGGGCAGTGGCTAGTGGCCTGACTATATGGTCCATATGGCTATGATAATTTGGAAGCCTGCCCTGCCAAATGGATGCCCATAGGGTATCCGGCCCTATTGAAGTTTGAGAGGTGCATTGAAGTAGGATGGATTGATGCCATCAGAACTTCTGTCCAGGTTTGGAAGGTGGTTGGAACTGACCAGCAGGTATCTTAGTGTGCTCCCTTGAAGTGTCTATCCTGGTCAGTGGAATAAGTGGTGGTGGGAACACTGCAGCAGTGCAGCAATGATCTGACTGAAGAGAGTCCTCTACTCTCCTTAGAGGCACATTTCAATAAGTGTTCTGTCTGCCAGCAGAAGAGATGGAGATGGCAGAGAAGTGTGTGGCAAACTCCCTGGTGGGAAGACCCTGAACATAGCCAGCAGCTGAGGCTGATGCTTGTAGTTATAGGTGGTCACAATTGGGAATTTGCAGCTATGGACCCTCTCAGAACCTGGTGTGGGCTTAGCTAACCTGATGGTAGATAGAAATGCTCAGACAATTGTAAAAGAATGTGAAGATACTGCACCGAAGTAGAAGGCTGAGATTCATTTATTTACAACAAGGAACACTTGCTATAGCCTATAATGTCTGACAATGAGCAGAGAACATGCTGTCAGTAGATAAGTGGCAGGGGAGGTCAGATTCTCTGTGCCTCAGTATTTTGTGGGGCATAGATGGGGACTATGGCAAGACTCTATGAGTGCCCTTCTGTAATGACTACTTGGACTTGAAAGAGAGAACTGAAACATCCAACACAGGATGAGAGTGCCCAGAAATTTTTATTAAGAAAACAGAAATGGTGTAAATGGGAGAGTGGTCCTGGGAAATGTAGGAGGACATACAGCAGAGGCTGAGACTTTTCTCTAGGATGGACTGTCAACAGTGGGAGGAAAGACTGGATTCTATTGTCATTGGACAGTGTGCTTTAACCATTCTCCACAAAGAGTTTTGTTTATGGATGATAGCCCTAAAGTGAATGGAGAATATTCAGTTTCAGAAGCTGCATTAACATGACAATTGTACCTCATGTATGTCTGATGGTGAGCACAGAAACCTGCTGTAAGTCCCTGTGTGATAGAGAGTGAGAGTGGCCAATGAAAACATTGGTTGTCTAAAATGGGGAAGAGAAAGGCTAGAGGACTGGCTACATGCTTTCATGAGTGTGTGCTCACACTCAACAGGAACATGGGTGAGGTAAAGGAGTGTTCCCTGATGTAGTTTGTTTCTCTGGTGCATTTGGGAAGATTGCTGGTGTGGATGATAGTGGTATACTTTTTCCATCATGTAACCTCAATTTTTTACTTGAGTTTACTTGATACATTGGTCACAGTAAATCTGCTCTTCAAGTGATAGTCCTTGGTCATTCTAAAAGAGAAACAGTCAGATTGCCTGAGCACACACAGTGCCCTATAGAAGCTGAGTGCTGGCGTGGACAGATTCTCAGTGACAAAGTCCTTTGTGAGGAACATACTTGGGACTATGACTAGAGCCTCTGAATGCCTCTTAGTGCCGATCTCGTCTTTGTATGAGAGAACTGAAATGTCTAATAAGGATTAGAATGCCCAGAAGATTTTCACTATAAAATGGAAATGGCTAATGTGGTACCATGGTGCCTAGGAATGTGAAAGAAGGCATATAGGAGTGGCAGGGAGCCTCTTCTGCCAGGAGTGGCTTGGAAATTGCATTAGGAGTTTCTGGATTCTTCTGACACTGGACAGTGCCCTGTGAACCACTCTTGGCTGACCAACAAAGGATGTTTCTGTTTGTGGATGACAGCTCCTAGTTGAATGGACAAAATTGTGTTTGGGCAGCTGGGATAGAAAGACCAATAGATTGAAAGGCTCGGATTAAATAAATTAATAAATGATCAGCTCATTGGGGCTGAATTTCAGACTTTTAGTGTAACAGTGATGGAAAAATTGAACAGTAGAATAAGCCACTATGTGTGGCATGTATGGACCAAAGGCCAGTGACCAATGTCCTGAGTATGTGCTCCCTGTGCTACATGGTGCATGGAAAGCTGCTCTACTAAAGAGATGTGACAGGGGTTCTGGTTCTGTTGAAGTAGTAAGACCTGTTGATGCCATGAAAATTTTACTGCAGGTTTGAAAGGATGTTGGAGTAGACAAGCTGGTAACCCAGTGTGCTCCATGAAGTGTCCACCTGAGTCAGTGAGACAAGTGGCTGTGGGAACACTGCTTCAGTGCACTGATGAGCTGACTGAAGAGAGTCTTGTAGCATCACCAGAGGCACAAATTTTCAATAAAAAGGTTTTATTTTTTCTCCAGTAGAAGAGCAGAGACTGCAGATGTGCGTGTGGCAGATTACCTGCTGGGAAGACCCTGAATCTTGCCGGCCAGTGACACTGATGCTCATAGCCCAGAGCAGCCAAAAAAATCGGTGTGGATAGGAATGGATCCTGTCAATGCTAGCCTAGGCTTCACTAACTCTATATAGGATGGAAATATCAAAGACTTACCAAAGACCTAAAGAGTGGATGCTCCATTGTGAATGGCTGAGCATCATTTATTCAGACCAAGGTTCCCACACCACCGCCTATATGTCTAACGATGAGCATGGAGACCTTCTGTCAGACCTAGTGCGATAAAGAATTGTAGTGGGCAATGGAAACATTGGTTGTTTAAAATGTGGAGTAGGGGAAGAATGGCTTGAAGAGCTGGATTAGATGCTTTCAGGAGTGTGTGCTCACACTCAACAGGAACATGGGTGGAGTAAAGGAGTGGTCCCTGATGTAGTTCTGTTTCTCTGGTGCTATGATTTTGTTTATATTATGTATTATTTAAAATTGAACTCAATCTGAGGAAGATGGCTGGTGGGGATGATACTTGTATAGTAGTTTCTCCATCATGTCACCTCAACTTTTTCCTTTAGTCTGCTGATGCATTGGTCACAGTAGCAGGAATGTGACCACATGGAGTATAAACAGGTCCAACTGAAGCAAGAGACTGTATCTGGTTCTTAACTTCTATGCCACTTTTCCTGAGGGCCTGATTGGATGGGAGGTTCTTTCATCCTGTTTGACAAAATGGGACTAACAGTGAGTTAGTCATATTGCTGGGTGGGAAAGGTAGCTCCTGAATCCTGCACATGTGTAATCTCACCCTATGTGAGCAGAAATGAACTGAGGGGGAGTCACTTGCTGCTCTAGTATTGCTGCCAGCATCTAGCTCAGCACAGTGGTTAACCTGCTGTTCCTTCCAAAGGGTAAATGACTTGTATACAATGTTCCCTTTTTAAAAAATATGGATAAATAAAGGAATGAACACATGGGTTAATCAATGAGAGAAATGCAATGTTTCATTAATATTTCAAAGAAATTTAGAGCAAGAGAATAAAATTGTCCCTTAGCCTGAATAAACCAGGTACCTGACAGGGAGAAGCCAGGTAGGCTTGAAGGGCTGGCTTACATGCTTTCAGGAGTGTGTGCTCACACTCAACAGGAACTGATGGCATTATTACTTTTCTCACCTGAGAAGGTGAAAAAAAAGCCTGCACACCTGAGTGGCCTTGTCCTGGGAGGAGGACTGGGATAGTTACGGTCTGGGATCTTAATCGTGTGTCAGTACCTCTTCATTTTTATGACAGATATTCCCTAAGGGGTCTATATTGGAAGCCATGGGGTAGATTGTGAGTATAAGAAATAGTATTGGTCTTAGGAGTTTCCCAGTTGTTGAATGTGAAAAATGCTTTCTTGTGACCTTGAAGTGACCTGAGGGACATCCCAAAGGTTGATGACTGCTTGTCAATGGAACTATTCAAGGAATTAGAGGGTTGGCAAAAGAAACACTTGATGCATGACATAGGATTCCCATGAACGGTGAAACCTAAGCCATTAAAATCTGACAGAGGTTATAGTCAGGAAAAATAAGAGTTGATGGAATTTATGTAAAAGGATATAAAAAAATTGTTATATTTGAAACAATCATTATGTGAAATGGTTGCATGTGTTTTACCTGATTGATTTAAGTGTGTAGAAACTGATTCTAAATGGGGCACATGTCTGTACATTATTTACTAAAACAAGAACACATGTAAATCCGCCCATCAAGTGATAGCATTTGGTCATACTAAAAGAGGACCAGTCAGATTGCCTGAGCACACACAGTGCCATATAGAGTCTGAGTGCTGGTGTGGACACATTCTCCATGCCTTAGTTAATACATTGTGAGGAATAGACTTGGGACTATGAGAAGAGCCTCTAAGTGCTTCTCAGTGCAGATGACTGTGTCTTTGTATGATGGAATTGAATGTCTAATAGGAATAGCAGTACCCAGAAGATTTTCATGATAAAACAGCAATAATTTATGTGGGACTGTGGTGCCTGTGGACTAGAAGAAAGTCATAGGAGTGCAGTGAGCCTCTTCTGCCAGAAGTGACACAGACACTGCTTAAGGAGTCTCTGCATTTTACTGTCATTAGACAGTGCCTTTTGAGCCACTCTGAGTTGGACAACAAAGAATTACTTCACTTGTAGATGGCAGCTCCCAAGTGAATGGATAATATCATGTTTGGGCAGCTGGTGTAGGAAGACCTGTATAAAGAAAGACTCGAGTTGAACTAAAGAAAATAATCTATTTATCAGTCAAATTATGCATTGGTCACAGTAGATACGTCCTTCAAGTGATAGTCACTATTCATACTAAAAAAGAACCAGTCGAATGGCCTGAGCACACACAGTACCATATAGAAGCTGAGTGCTGGTGTGGACAGATTCTCCATGCCTTAGTTCTTTGTGAGGAATAGACTTGGGACTATGACAAGAGTCTCTGAGTGCACCTCAATGCCAATGACTTTGTCTTTGTATGATGGAACTGAAATTTGTAATTGGGATACAAATGCTCAGAAGATTTTCAATATAAAATGGAAATTGTTTATGGAAAACCATGGTGCCTGGGAATGGCAAAGAAGTCATATGGGGTGGCAGTGAACCTCTTCTGCCAGGAGTGACTTGGTAACTGCATAAAAAGTTGCTGGATTCTACTGTCATTGGACGGTGCCCTGTGAACCACTATCTGTTGACCAACAAAGGGCTATTTCACTTTGTGTATGGCAGCTTCCAAGTGAATGGACAACATCGTGTTTGGGCAGCTGGTGTAGAAAGGTAAATAAATAGAAAATCTCGGATTGAATAAATTAATAAACTCTCAGCTCATTGGAGCTGAATTTCAGACTGTTATTTTAACAGTGATGGAACAATTGAACAGTGAAAGAAGCCCCTGTGTTTGGCATATATGGACTGAAGGACAGTGGACAGTGCCCTGAAATGTGTTCCTTACACCACACGGTACATGGAAAGCTGCCCTACTAAAGGAATGTGCACTTGGGGTCTGACCCTACTGAAGAAGTAGGACCTGTTGATGTCCATGTGAAACTTACTGCAGGTTTGAAAGATATTGGAGTTGAAAAGCTTGTACCCCAGTGAGCTCTATGAAGTGTCCACCTGAGTGTGAGACAAGTGGCTGTGTGGACATGGCCACAGTACATTAATGGGCTGACTGAAGAGAGTTTACTCGCATCATCAGAGGCACAAATTTTTTTTTTTTATTTATTTATTTTTTTAATTTTATAATTTTATTTTTTTAATGGGGTGACATCAATAAATCAGGATACATATATTCAAAGATAACAAGTCCAGGTTATCTTGTCGTTCAATTATGTTGCATACCCACCACCCAAAGTCAGATTGTCCTCTGTCACCTTCTATCTTGTTTTCTTTATGCCCCTCCCCAACCCCTATCCCTCTCCCATTCCCCCCTCCCCCCCGTAACCACCACACTCTTGTCAATGTCTCTTAGTTTCAGTATTATGTCCCACCTACGTATGGAATAATACAGTTCCTGTTTTTTTCTGATTTACTTATTTCGCTTCGTATCATGTTATCAAGATCCCACCATTTTGCTGTAAATGTTCCGATGTCATCATTTCTTATGGCTGAGTAGTATTCCATAGTGTATATGTGCCACATCTTCTTTATCCAGTCATCTATTGATGGGCTTTTTGGTTGTTTCCATGTCCTGGCCACTGTGAACAATGCTGCAATAAACATGGGGCTGCATGTGTCTTTACGTATCAATGTTTCTGAGTTTTGGGGATATATACCCAGTAGAGGGATTGCTGGGTCATAAGGTAGTTCTATTTTCAGTTTTTTGAGGAACCACCATACTTTCTTCCATAATGGTTGTACTACTTTACATTCCCACCAACAGTGTATGAGGGTTCCTTTTTCTCCACAGCCTCTCCAACATTTGCTATTACCTGACTTGCTAATAACAGCTAATCGAACAGGTGTGAGGTGGTATCTCATTGCCGTTTTGATTTGCATTTCTCTAATAGCTAAAGAAGATGAGCATCTTTTCATATATCTGTTGGCCATTTGTATTTCTTCCTGGGAGAAGTGTCTATTCATATCCTCTTCCCATTTTTTTATTGGATTGTTTGTTTGTTTGTTGTTGAGTTTTATGAGTTCTTTGTATATTTTGGATATTAGGCCCTTATCTGAGCTGTTGTTTGAAAATATCATTTCCCATTTAGTTGGCTTTCTGTTTATTTTGTTATCAGTTTCTCTTGCTGAGCAAAAACTTCTTAGTCTGATGTAGTCCCATTCATTAATTTTTGCCTTCACTTCTCTTGCCATTGGAGTCAAGTTCATAAAATGCTCTTTAAAACCCAGGTCCATGAGTTGAGTACCTATGTCTTCTTCTATGTACTTAATTGTTTCAGGTCTTATGTTTAGATCTTTGATCCATTTTGAGTTAATTTTTGTACAGGGAGAGAGACTGTAGTCCAGTTTCATTCTTTTGCATGTGGCTTTCCAGTTTTCCCAGCACCATTTATTGAAGAGGCTTTCTTTTCTCCATTGTGTGTTGTTGGCCCCTTTATCAAAAATTATTTGACTATATATATGTGGTTTTATTTCTGGACTTTCTATTCTGTTCCATTGGTCTGAGTGTCTATTTTTCTGCCAATACCATGCTGTTTTGATGGTCGTGGCCCTATAATAGAGTTTGAAGTCAGGTATTGTTATGCCCCCAGCTTCATTCCTTTTCTTTAGGATTGCTTTGGCTATTCGGGGTTTTTTATAGTTCCATATAAATCTGATGATTTTTTGCTCTATTTCTTTAAAGAACGTCATTGGAAGTTTGATGGGAATTGCATTAAATTTGTATATTGCTTTGGGTAATATAGCCATCTTGATTATATTTATTCTTCCTAGCCAAGAACAAGGTATATTCTTCCATCTCATTATATCTTTTTCGATTTCCCTTAACAATGGTTTATAGTTTTCATTATATAAGTCCTTTACATTCTTTGTTATGTTTATTCCTAAGTATTTTATTTTTTTTTGTTGCAATCGTGAAGGGGATTATTCTTTTGAGTTCCTTCTCAGTTGTTTCATTGTTGGCATATAGAAAGGCTATTGACTTCTGTATGTTAATTTTGTATCCTGCGACCTTACTGTATTGGCTTATTGTTTCTAGTAGTCTTTTTGTGGATTCTTTGGGGTTTTCGATGTATAGGATCATATCATCTGCAAAAAGTGATACCTTTACTTCTTCTTTTCCGATATGGATGCCTTTTATTTCTTTGTCTTGTCTGATTGCTCTGGCTAGAACCTCTAGTACCACATTAAATAAGAGTGGAGAGAGTGGACAACCCTGTCTTGTTCCTGATTTAAGGGGGAAAGCCTTCAGTTTAGTGCCATTTAATATGATGTTAGCTGATGGTTTATCATATATGGCCTTTATCATGTTGAGATATTTTCCTTCTATACCCATTTTGTTGAGAGTCTTAAACATAAAATTGTGTTGTATTTTATCGAAAGCCTTTTCTGCGTCTATTGATAAGATCATGTGGTTTTTGTTCTTTGTTTTGTTGATATGGTGTATTACATTAACCGTTTTACGTATGTTGAACCATCCTTGAGATTCTGGGATGAATCCCACTTGATCATGATGTATTATTTTTTTAATATGTTGTTGTATTCGATTTGCTAGTATTTTGTTTAGTATTTTAGCATCTGTATTCATTAGAGATATTGGTCTGTAGTTTTCTTTTTTTGTGCCATCCTTGCCTGGTTTTGGGATGAGGGTTATGTTGGCCTCATAAAATGTGTTTGGAAGTATTGCTTCTTCTTCAATTTTTTGGAAGACTTTGAGTAGAATAGGAACCAAGTCTTCTTTGAATGTTTGATAAAATTCGCTGGTATAGCCGTCAGGGCCTGGACTTTTATTTTTGGGGAGGTTTTTAATGGTTTTTTCTATTTCTTCTCTACTGATAGGTCTGTTTAGGCTTTCTGCTTCTTCTTGACTCAGTCTAGGAAGGTTGTATTGTTCTAGGAATTTATCCATTTCTTCTAGGTTGTTGAATTTAGTGGCATAAAGTTTTTCATAGTATTCTACAATAATTCTTTGTATATCTACAGTGTCCGTGGTGATTTCTCCTCTTTCATTTTGGATTTTGTTTATATGAGTTCTTTCTCTTTTTTCCTTGGTAAGTCTTGCCAAGGGTTTGTCAATTTTGTTGATCTTTTCAAAGAACCAGCTCCTTGTTCTATTAATTTTTTCTATAGTTTTTCTGTTCTCTAATTCATTTATTTCTGCTCTGATTTTTATTATTTCCTTTCTTCGGCTGGTTTTGGGTTGTCTTTGTTCTTCTTTTTCTAGTTCCTTAAGGTGGGAAGTTAAGTGGTTCACTTGGGCTCTCTCTTGTTTGTTCATATATGCCTGAAGCGATATGAACTTCCCTCTTATCACTGCTTTTGCTGCATCCCATAGATTCTGATATGTCGTATTGTCATTTTCATTAGTCTGTATATATCTTTTGATCTCTGCACTTATTTCTTCTTTGACCCATTCATTTTTTAAAAGTATGTTGTTTAGTTTCCACATTTTTGTGGGATTTTTTTCCTCTTTTTTGCAGTTGAGTTCTAGTTTCAAGGCTTTATGATCAGAAAATATGCTGGGTACAACTTCAATTTTTCTGAATTTGCTGACGTTGTTTTTGTGGCCCAACATATGGTCAATTCTTGAGAATGATCCATGTACACTGGAGAAAAATGTATACTCAGTCACTTTGGGATGAAATGTCCTGTAGATGTCTATCATATCCAGGTGCTCTAGTGTTTTGTTTAAGGCCACTATGTCTTTGTTGATTCTCTGTTTGGATGACCGATCTAGAGCCGTCAGCGGTGTATTGAGGTCTCCAAGTATGATTGTATTTTTGTCAGTTTTTGTTTTAAGATCAATAAGTAGCTGTCTTATATATTTTGGTGCTCCTTGGTTTGGTGCATATATATTAAGAATTGTTATGTCTTCTTGATTCAGTGTCCCCTTAGCCATTATGAAATGGCCATTTTTGTCTCTGAGTACTTTTCCTGTCTTGTAGTCAGCATTATCCGATATGAGTATTGCTACACCTGCTTTTTTTTGGATGTTATTTGCTTGGAGTATTGTTTTCCAGCCTTTCACTTTGAATTTGTTTTTATCCTTGTTACTTAGATGAGTTTCCTGTAGGCAGCATACAGTTGGATTTTCTTTTTTAATCCATTCTGCTACTCTGTGCCTTTTTATTGGTGAGTTTAATCCGTTTACATTTAGTGTAATTATTGATACTTGTGAGTTCCCTATTGCCATTTTATATCTTGCTTTCTGTTAGTTTTGTGTCTTGTTTGATCCTTCTCTTTCGTTTTTCTATCTTTTGTTTTTATTTGGTTGTATTCCATACATCTTTCCTCTGTTGCTATCTTTTTTATCTCATGTGCTTCTGTGGTGGTTTTTTCAATGGTGGTTACCTTTGAGTAATGAAAAGGGTCCCTACCCTGTTCATTGTAGTGAACTATTTTGTGAGTACTTTTGCACTCCATCGTCCTTTGCTACTGTTAATCTCCATCTTCTCCCCCTCTTTCTTTTTGTTGTTGTCACAGTTTAAATTTGGTTTTATTGTGTTCTTCTTGGAGCTTTTACTTGTGGCTCTGTTTTTTTTTGTTCTTTGTATCTGATTGGAGAACCCCCTTTAGTAATTCCTGGAGTGGGGGTTTTCTGATGATAAATTCCCTCATCTTTTCTGTATCTGTGAATGTTTTTATTTCTCCTTCATATTTGAAGGATAGCTTTGATGGGTATAGTATTCGTGGCTGAAAGTTCCTCTCTTTCAGGACTTTAAATATTGGGGTCCACTCTCTTCTAGCTTGTAGAGTTTCTGCTGAGAAATCTGATGATAATCTAATGGGCCTTCCTTTATATGTTGTATTCTTCTTTTCCCTGGCTGCCTTGAGAATTTTTTCTTTGCTGTTGGTTTGTGTCAATTTCATTATGATATGCCTTGGAGTAGGTTTGTTGGGGTTAAGAAAACTTGGAGTTCTGTTTGCTTCTTGAACTTGAGGCTTTAGTTCTTTCCACAGGGCTTGGGAAGTTCTCATCTATTATTTGTTTGAGTATGTTCTCCATTCCATTTTCTCTCTCTTCTCCCTCTGATATACCTATTATTCTTATGTTATTCTTTTTGATGGAGTCAGATAATTCTTGTAGGGCTATCTCATTTTTTTTAATTTTTGAGTCTCTTTCTTCTTCTCTCTGTTGTGCCTCAAGTTGCTTGTCTTCTATTTCACTAATCCTCTCTTCTATCTGACCTGTTCTATTAGCTAAGCTTGTTACTTCGTTTTTCAGCTCGTGAATTGAGTTTTTCATCTCTGTTTGATTTGTTTTTATAGTTTCAATTTCCTTGGACATATATTCTTTGTGTTCATTGAGTTGTTTTCTGAGCTCCCTATATTGCCTTTCTGTGTTTTCTTGTATATCTCGGAGGATTTTTAGTATTTCTATCTTGAATTCTCTGTCATTTAGCTCCAAGGTTTCCAATATATTAAATTTTTTCTCCATAGATTTTTCCTCATCTAGCTGTGTTACCTCTCTTTCTTTTGTATCCATGATATTCGATTTTCTCTTCCTTAATGGCATCTGAGGGTGGTTTTGTTGATAGTATTAATGAGATTTAATAAAGAATAAAAAGTTAAAAAAATAAAAAAAAATAAAAAATCGAAAAGAGTTGTTTTTTTTAAAAAAAATTAATAATGAAATAAAGAAAAATAAAATAAAATAAAAATTTTTTAAAAAAAGAAATTATTCCCCCCCTCCTTTTTTCCTCTCCTCTCCTCTCCCCTCTTTCTTGAGAAAATCTTGTGGTGGACTGTGAGTTATAACAAACAATGCCTGTGATGGAGGGCCTGAATTGGGGAAAAGTAATAAAGGGGCAAAAAAGAAAAAAAGAAAAAAAAAAAAAACAGAAAAAAGAAAAAAAAAAGAGCATATGGACCCACAAAAAGCAAATAAGGAAAAAATTTGGGTCAAGAATAAAATGATTTGCTTTTAGGTGTTGGTTGTCTAAGAGTTATGATGAGAGGAATAAGAGGAAAACGGAAAAATGGGGGGACAAATTAAAAACTTACTATTGTATTTAGTGGAACAAGAACTAGATAATATGGAGAGCCAGGGATGGGAGCACTGCTAGTGAGTTAAAAAGGTGAAGTAAAAACCCCCCAAAATGCCACAAACATAGGTTTGAGTCCCAGATAAGATAATTTGTTTGTTATTGAGGTTTGAATGAGAGGAGATATAAAGGAGAAAGGAAGAAACTAATATAGAGGGAGAAAAAAAAGAGAGAGAGAGAAAAAAAAGAGGGAACCACTAAAAGAAGAAAAAAGAAAGGAGAGAGAGAGAGAGTTAAGAGTTTTGGAGTGCAACCCTCATAGAGAGAAAGGAAGAGAAGAGAAAAGATAATGGGAGATGTAACACTTATGGGTAGTGTAGTTCAAGGAGAGGAGAGAGTAAGACCAGTAGAGAGTTAATCGGCCAAATTGGAGGAGGAAAAAAAAGTATCAAGAATGAAGATAAGAGAAACAAACGAACAAATATAATAAAATGGGATAGGATATAAAGTCTGCAGATTATTCTTGATTTTGAGAGGTTATCTTCTTGCTTTTTCTTTTCTCTCCCTCTTCCTCGTCGGTGACTCTGTACCCCGGGTTCTGCCCCTTTGGCACGCTCAGATAGAGGCTTGCAGTTGATAAGTCTCTATGGCAATGTCATGTATTGTGCTTTAGTCTCGTGGGAGTCGAGGCTCATTAGCATTTATAGGCTCCGACAGTGAGAGAGTCCGTGTTCCTGGAGCCTTTCTCCTAGTCTTTCCTTCCTCAATTAGTCGCCTGAGAATCCAGCTATGGGGTTGCTGCTGCCTCTGCCTGGATAGTAAGAGGCTCAAAGAGCTGGCAACTCCCCACTCTATTTCCACTCAGCACAGGGCTCTGGGTAAGGCTCAGTCAGTCAGAGCTGCTAGCATAATCAGGCGGGCTTTCCGCCCACTCAAAGACCACTGGCTCTGCCACTCTGTCCGGTAACACAAGCGGGCGCCCACTTCTGGGGGGCGCTTGGAGGAAACTCTCACTCACTGTCTGCGACCAGGATATCCAGCCAGCAGTCTCACGCTCTGAGTGAAACCCCCAACCACAGGGAAAAGTTGCAGCGTTGGAATTGAGTCTCGTTCCGTCCCCATGCGCGGCTTCCGCAAGGCGCTGGGGCGGCTCGAGACTCCGCTTTGGCCCACACAAAGGCCCCTGACTCTGCCCCTCTCTGCAATAACACGGGCGCGCACTGCCGAGGCACTCGGAGGAATCACTCACTCCTTATCTGCGCGTGCAAACCAGGATATGAGGCCGGCCGCGGTTCCCTCTGAGTGAAACCCTCACCAGCATGGAAAATCTCCACCGTTGGAAGTAGTTCTCACTCCCTCCCGTGCGTGGCTTTCCCAGGGCGCTGGGGCTGCCCAGAGACTCTATCCTCGGGCCACAGAAAGGCCTCTGACCCTGCCTCTCCGTGGGGCAACACAGGCACCCACTCTCGGGGCCTAGGAAGAAATTCTCGCCCACTAAATGCGCACTGACCAGGAGACCGGGTAAAATGGCCGCTCTGCTTGTCTTTCTTTCTTTGGGTTTGGCGCGAGTGTTAGCTTGTATTGCCTGGGTTGCCACAGGATCAGATTTTCCTCGGCTTGGATCTGTGTGCCACAGCCTGGTTCGGCCGTTTGTGCCGCGGTGGCCTGGATCTATTCATCCCCTTTGCCCACCTCAGTTTCTATATTCACAGTTACCAGAGAAAGCCGCCCTGTTTAGGTTAGTGAGGAAGGCGGAGCATTTCTTACTCCCTATTTCCTTCGGGGTTTGGTTATATATTTAGCCAATTTTTCACTCAATCATACCTTTGGGTGTCTTGCGAAGCATCTGGAAGCTCCAAGTATAGGTTTTTCTGTTTCTGGTTGAAGATCTTGTTGAGTTTTGGGGGAGATTTATCGGTATCGCTTCCTACCCCGCCATTACTCTGACCCTGATACCTGTTGTTGTTGTTTTGAGATCATTTTTCTTGCCCTTCTGCAATAAGAATCTTTTTGTATAATAAAAAAGCAGCTGAAATTCAACATACCTCTTAGATCAAAGCACAACCTATTTTACAATACACGAAGAAGTTTTATATAGAAGGGATTCAAAAGACAGAATTTAAAAGAGTAGAATGGGAAGACATTTAGTGCAGGGACATGAGATCCTGGCACAGTGCCTGGTATATGATGGGCACTTTCAAGGGCTTTATGAAAGCATGGCTGGAAACAAAGAAGAAAAAGGGGATGAACCGAGAGATTTTAAGAAAACAAACCACTAAAGATACTCAAAAACTTTACAGAAACTGCAAGTTGGAAATGACCTTTATGGACAAGGAATACCAAATTATTCACTTGAACCTGTACTGAGGCGTGATTCTCAAGATGCACAGGAGGTGGCAGCAGAGAAGCCCATGTACCAGAGACCATTAATGTATGTGCCCTGGAGCAAGTTCCAGCCAAATTCAGAGGACTGAAATGATACCAAGTATATCTCTTGTTCTCACTACAGTTAACGTTAAAAAAGTAGCAAGGAGTAGCCAGAAACTCTTTCTATTTGCAAGTTATAAAAGTTTCTTTTAGATAGCCTTGGATTCAACATTGATGGATAACTCACAACACCTAATTGCTGTATGTTTCAAGGTAAACTGCTCTGAGCTCTTACTCACAAAGGGAAAATGAGGTGGCAGCAGAGAAGCACATTTGGAATATATTTACCCCATATAATCCTATATGTTCTTTTTGCAAGCTTCCACTTCCTCTCACCTTAGAATTGATACAAATCATATTTCTTGGTGTCATTACACATAATATAGTAAACAGTAATAAAATTAACTAAAAATTTCCCTTTTTAATGTATTTTTCCAAAGCTAGAAACGTGCAGAGACTGTCAGACAGACTCCAGGATACGCCTGACCGGGATCCACCTGTCACGCGCGCCAGGGTGCGTCTCTCTGCTCATCAGTGGGTGATGCTCTCCTTCTCCAGGGCATCGCTCTGCCGCAGCCACAGCCACTCTAGCACCTGGGGCAGTGGCCTAGGAGCCATCCCCAGCACCCGGGCAATCTTTGCTCCAATGTAGCCTGGGCTGCGGGAGGAAAGAAGAGAGACAGAGAAGAAGGAGAGTGGGAATGGTGGATATCAGATGGGCGCTTCTCCTGTGTGGCCTGGTCGGGAATTGTACCCTGGACTTCTGCACGCCAGGCCAAAGCTCTACCTCGGAGCAAACTGGCCAGAACCAAAAGCCCTTATTTATTCACTCCTAAATAACCGCCTTCTCAAAATCACAATTCAAGTTACAAAATGCCTTAAAATTAATTGAAATAAAAACTACATAAAGAAACCTATGGAAAGATGCAATGATGAATATATTTTAGGGCAAGAAAACCTTAAAATACACAGGCTTTCCACCCATATTAAGAACAGGGATACTTAATAAAATCCAGAGAAAGTAATAGAAAAAATTGTTCACAGCCTGAGCAGGCGATGGTGCAGTGGTTACAGCATTTGACAGGAATGCGGAGGACCGAGGTTTGAGATCCCAAGGGCGCCAGCTTGAGCGTGGGCTCATGTGGTTTGAGCATAGCTCACCAGCTTCAGCCCAAAGTTGCTGGCTCGAGCAAGCAGTCACTGGATTATCTTTAGCCCCCTGGTCAAGGCACATATGAGATAGGAGTCAATAAACATGTAAAGTGTCATATGTAAAAGTGATGATTGATCTGTGACCTAGAACATAATAAAAACTCTCACCATTTCTGTCTGTTTGTCCCTATATATCTCCCTCTGACTCTCTCTCTGTCTCTGAATAAGAAAAAAATGTTTAATGAGACATTTGAAGGTATATACCATATTTTTCCTTGTGTAAGACTCATCTTTTTGGAAAAATGTGGGGTTAGAAAACTGGGTGCATCTTCTACAGTGGTTGCAGGATTTCATACTTGCATTTCCCATTTACACGCATTTGTTATCATTTTCTCAAAATTTGTGCCCCAAAATTAAGGTGCATCTTATACAGGGAGGCTTCTTGTACATGGGGACATATGTTACTTTACAAACTTACCATTCTTTTTTTCTTGGGGTGAGACTTTGAAAAACATATTTTATTCTTCTTTGCAATTTAAGCTGCAAAAAAAACAACAACAAAAACGATATTGTCATTTATGCTTTTATTTATTTATTTATATCAGAGGCTGGAAAATGGGGGAAAGACAGACAGATAGTCAGAAACATCTATCTATTACGGTGTGTGCCTTGACCCAGGAGCAAACCTCTGAAACTAGCCTATAGATGTGATGCTTTTAATACTGAGCCCTCAGGCAAGAGCAAGCCATTGTCTTTTGAGGACAAAATTTACAAGAGAAAAACAGAGGTAATTAAAATATCAAAAGAACTTTTAGTCTTCTGTGGCAACAACACCAGAAGACTTTTCTTTGCACTTATAATTCAGGGGCATAAACACGATATCTAATTGTTTAGCAGAAAGTGACCCCTTTCCTAACATGCACTTTTATTGTGCCATGGCAGCAGTCCAGACTGAGAGATCTCCTAGGCTTGGACAACAGAATTTTACAGAGAATTGGTCACAACATTCAAGCTAGGTTCTTTTGCTCAGATAACACATCCTAGGGTCTTTGATTCATAACTTCTATATTTTCTCAGTTTTATACCCGAGGACACGCATTGCTGTAAAACTGAGTCTTATGTCTCAGCTCTGCCTTCTGAGAAACTGATATTCTGAACCTCGCCATAATAAATAATAAATGACACCAAAGATATTGCACTACCAAATACATTGCTTGTTTCAACTTACTATTATTTTATTTATGTATATTTCTTCTTTTGTCTACCCCAGGAGAGGGTAGTATTCATAAAGAGAGAAAGCAAGTCTATCTCATTTACTAGAGGCATCCAGTGTCGAGCAGAGTGCCTGGCATATAATAGAATTACAATAAGTGTTTCTTGAATGAACAAATAAATAATCATTTGCATACGTACACAGATATCCACAAATGACAGACACTGTGGACCCAGAAAGACATGCTCATGTGCAGTGCGCATCTATGCACACAGATGTACACACACCCCGTGAACCTGAGTATATACACATAGAGAAATGTAATAGGTACACAAAGAATATGGAAAGGAAATGTCCTAATTTGAACAGTAGCTATATTTGTAGGAAAATGTGTTGTTGTTGTTTTAAGATCATTTTTTTTGCCCTTCTGCAATAAGAATCGTTTTGTATAATAAAAAAGCAGCCGAAATTCAACATACCTGTCAGATCAAAGCACAACCTATTTTACAATACAGGAAGTAGTTTAATATAGAAGAAATTCAAAAGACAGAATTTAAAAGATTAGAATGGGAAGTCATTTAGTGCAGGGACATGAGATCCTGGCACAGTGCCTGGTATATGATGGGCACTTTCAAGGGCTTTATGAAAGCATGGCTGGAAACAAACAAGAAAAAGGGGATGGACCGAGAGATTTTAAGAAAACATACAACTAAGGATACTCAAAAGCTTTAAAGAAACTGCAAGTTGCATATGACCTTTATGAACAATGTTCTCTACCAAACTATTCTTTTGAACCTGTACTGAGGCGTGATTCTGAAGATGCACAGGAGGTGGCAGCAGAGAAGCCCATGTACCAGAGACCATTAATGTATGTGCCCTGGAGCAAGTTCCAGCCAAATTCAGAGGATTGAAGTGATACCAAGTATATCTCTTGTTCTCACTACAGTTAACGTTGAAAGGAGTAGGAAGCGGTAGCCAGAAATTCCTTCTATTTGCAAGTCATAAAAGTTTCTTTAGATAGCATTGGATTCAACATTGATGGATAACTCACAACACCCAATTGCTGTATGTTTCAAGGTAAACTGCTCTGAGCTATTACTCACAAGGGGATAACGAGGTGGCAGCAGAGAAGCACACTTGGAATATATTTACCCCAGATAATCCTATATGTTCTTTCAAGCAAGTTTCAACTACCTCTCACCTTAGAATTGATACAAATCATATTTCTTGGTGTCATTACACATAATATAGTAAACAGTAATAAAATTAACTAAAAATCCCCTTTTTTAATGTATTCTTGTGAAGCTAAAACGTGGAGAGACAGTCAGACAGACTACAGGATACGCCCGACTGGGATCCACCTGGCACACACGCCAGGGGGCGTCTCTCTGCTCACCAGTGGGCGATGCTCTGCCCCTCCAGGGCATCACTCTGCCATGGCCACAGCCACTCTAGCACCTCGGACAGTGGCCAAGGAGCCATTCCCAGCACCCAGGCAATCTTTGCTCTAAAGGAGCCTGGGCTGCGGGAGGAAAAGTGAGAGGCAGAGAGGAAGGAGAGTGGGAGTGGTGGATAGCAGATGGGCACTTCTCCTGTGTGGCCTGGCCGGGAATTGAACCCTGGACTTCTGCATGCCAGGCCAACGCTAAACCACAGAGCAAAGCGGCCAGGGCCAAAAGCCCTTATTTATTCACTCCTAAATAACCGCCTTCTCAAAATCACAATTCAAGTTACAAAATGCCTTAAAATTAATTGAAGTAGGGACCTGGCCGGTTGGCTCAGTGGTAGAGCGTCAGCCTAGCATGCGGAGGACCCGGGTTCGATTCCCTGCCAGGGCACACAGGAGAAGCGCCCATTTGCTTCTCCACCCCTCCGCAGGGCTTTCCTCTTTATCTCTCTCTTCCCCTCCCACAGCCAAGGCTCCATTGGAGCAAAGATGACTTGGGCCCTGGGGATGGCTTTGTGGCCTCTGCCCCAGGCACTAGAGTGGCTCTGGTCTCAACATGGCGACGCCCAGGATGGGCAGAGCATCGGCCCCTGGTGGGCGGAGCGTCGCCCCTGGTGGGCGTGCCGGGTGGATCCCGGTCGGGCGCATGCGGGAGTCTGTCTGACTGTCTCTCCCTGTTTCCAGCTTCAGAAAAATGAAAAAAAAATTAATTGAACTAAAAGCTACATAAAGAAACCTATATAAAGATGCAATGATGAATATATTTTAGGGCAAGAAAACCTTAAAATACACAGGCTTTCTACCCATATTAAGAACCGGGATACTAAATAAAATCCAGAGAAGTAATAGAAAAAATTGTTCACAGCCTGAGCAGACGACGGTGCAGTGGTTACAGCTCTTGACAGGAATGCGGAGGACCAAGGTTTGAGATCCCAAGGGCGCCAGCTTGAGCGTGAGCTCATGTGGTTTGAGCGAAGCTCACCAGCTTGAGCCCATGTCGGGAACCGATCCACTAATGCTGGCTAACTAGGTCACAGCAGGAGAAGATCCACAACTGCTGGTTGACAAAGTCACAGCAAAAGAAGATAGAGTCACCTCAGTAAAGACCAACAGCTCCGGGTTGACAAAGTCACCGCAAGGAAAGGCACAACGATTCCTCCCCCTTTAATCTTTTGAATTAATCTCGCCTTATATCCCTTCTTTTTCTGGGTGTATGCTATTATTTGTGGCACAGGGATAATAGTAACGTGCTTTCTTTGTAGATTTGTAGTAATTTCTTTGGAAATGAGACAGAAGGTGTAAGTTCCACAGAAAAGCCTGTAAGCCCCTTGAAAAGGGCTCATAAACATAAGAGGCTGGCTATGATATCCCTCGTAAAGGGTTAAGTTTGTAGGAGAATTGCTTCTTAATCATGTTAGAAAGAATAGATTGTGACTTGTGAATGGGTAGAAGGCAGTGGCTGTGCACACAGCACCTTTTGCCTTCACTTAATTCATCATTTTTCCTCCCTATCCTTTTCATGTAATAGAGTAGAGAAACTTTCCTTTCTTCTTGCTTATTTGATTTGCAGATAGTGGAACACTCTAAGAAGAATATAGTTAGAATTTACTAGTGTGTGAATATAGTAAATAAATGAAGTTTAACTAGACATAGAATCTTAGGTAAGGTGTTATAGAATGGCCTGTTTCATGGCTTGGGATGGGAATGCAGTCAGCAAGAAAAGAATGTTTTGCTAAGAGAATTGTTTTATGACTGAAGGCAGTTACTGGGCTTTCTCAGTGAGACACTCTCATGAGATTTATATACTTTCCCAAAAATTCTTTCTTCTGATAATGAGAGGTATGGGAGGGCATCCATAGAAGCAATAGCAATTAATGCCTTCTGATATTATGTTGCTACTAAGCTATCTTGCAGGTGCACTCTATATATCTTTAAGCAAAAGTTACTCTTGATGTTATGACAATTTCTTAATAAGCAAGCCTTTTGAAGTCTTGTGAGAAAAGTTAGGACACTGCATAAACTCAAGGGCATTTGCCTGAGCAAGCGGTGGTCCTTTGCTAGTCCTTAATGATTTTGTCTGTTAATCTCTCTCTGCCCCTTGACTCACAACAACAGTAAAGTTGAGTTATTAGTTAGTAGTAATCCTTTAAAAGCTTTTACCGATGTTATCGCTATTGAAGTTATTTTTTAATTGTACTTTGAATAATTTGCCACCTGATTTGTAGTTTATAGATATAAATTAACTGTTATCTGGAAACATGTAAACATAGTGAAACAGAAGCAATGATTAATACCATGTAATTGTAACTTGGTGTGTGTGTATAAAAAAGGAGCTGTACTAGCATTTGGTAGAGATGCCTGGCAGTAAATGCTAACAAGAGAATAAAGAGAAAAAAAATAATTCGGCTCTCTCACTCGATTTCACCGACGCCATCTCCTCCTATGGCACCCCTGGAAACACCCCGGGGCTGGACCTCGGCATTTGGTGCCCAAACAGGGACCTACAGGTAATCCCCCTCGTTGTCTCGGGATGGCTAGGACTCCACTCAGGGTGCTGCAGAACCCCTGTAAGAAAGACAGGGTGAGAATAGGTGGAGAATTTCAAAACTTAAGATTTTGAGAAGTCATGGGCCATACTGAGTCTAAAGAAAGAAGACTCTTTATGAAAGTCATTAAGTATACACTTTCCCAAAAAGGAGTTAAGGTCTCCTCTAAACAAATAGCTCGTTTTATGAAATTCATACAAAAATGTTCTTCTCCATGGTTTCCAAATGAGGAAACACTTAGTTTCAAGAAATGGGTTAAAGTTGGAGAAAATTTAAAACTTTATTATAAGCTACATAAACCAGAAAAGATCCCAATTGATACATTTGTTTTATGAAGCTTGATTAAAGATGCCTTAAATCCAAAACATGAGATGCATAAACTTTCTAAGACAACTGCTCCTCCAGAAGAAGAGACTCTGTTAATTAGAAGTAAAAGGAAGTCTCAAAATAGTACAAATCATGCTATGGCCTCTTTAAAATTAAGTAAACATCAGGATAATAGTGGAAATCATTTATCTCCAACAGATGAGGCTAAATTAGAAAATGAGGCAGCTAAAAATAATAGAAATAATGAGGATTGGAAGTCAAAAACAGTCTTGCCCATATTATATTCCTCCAAGACTGACAAAAAGAATGAAAATAAAGCTGTTATAATGTCTTTGCCTCTACCAGTACAATCTCCAGATGTTAATGAAAAGAAAAAATCATCAGAATTAACAGGGTTGCAAAAGGCAATTCAAGCTTCTTGCGACCAAGGGGAAACTGATTTGGCATTATGTTTTCCTGTGGCTGTGACTAGTGAATTTGATAATAAGGAAAATCCTACATGGAAGCCGCTTCCTTATAAATTATTGAAAGAGTTGAAAATGGCTTGCAGTCAATATGGACCCACCTCTCCTTATACTATGTCTTTGGTGGAAACAGTTTCTCATAATTGGATGACTTTTTATAATTGGGAACAAGTGGCTAAAGCTTGTTTATCTGGAGGAAATTATCTCCTTTGAAAAGCTGAATATGAGGAGCAAGCTAAACTGTCGGGAGCCGATCCACTAATGCTGGCTAACTAGGTCACAGCAGAAGAAGATCCACAACTGCTGGTTGACAAAGTCACAGCAAAAGAAGATAGAGTCACTGCAGTAAAGACCAACAGCTGCGGGTTGACAAAGTCACCGCAAGGAAAGGCACAACGATTCCTCCCCCTTTAATCTTTTGAATTAATCTGGCCTTATATTCCCCCTTTTTCTGGGTGTGTGCTATTATTTATGGCACAGGAATAATAGTACCATGCTTTCCCTGTAGATTCGTAGTAATTTCTTTGGAAATGAGACAGAAGGTGTAAGTTCCACAGAAAAGCCTGTAAGCCCCTTGAACTGGGCTCATAAACATAAGAGGCTGGCTATGATATCCCTCATAAAGGGTTAAGTTTGTAGGAGAATTTCTTCTTATTAATCATGTTAGAAAGAATATAGTTAGAACTTAGCTAGTATATGAATATAGTAAATAAATAAAGTTTAACTAGACATTAGAATCTTAGGTAAAGTGTAGTGGAGTGGCCTGTTGCGTGGCCTTGGATAGGAGTGCAGCTGGCTAGTAAGAATGTTTTGTTAAGAGACTTGTTTTATGACTAAAGGCAGTTACTGGCCTTTCTCAGTGAGACATTCTCATGAGATTTATATACTTTCCCAAGGTTTTTCGTTCAGATAATAAAGAAGAATATGGAAGAATCCATAGAAGCAATAGCAATTAATGCCTTCTGATATTATGTTGCTTCTAAGCTATCTTGCAGGTGCACTCTATATATCTTTAAGCAAAAGTTACTCTTGATGTTATGACAATTTCTTAATAAGCAAGCCTTTTGAAGTCTTGTGAAAAAAATTAGGACACTGCATGAACTCAAGGCCATTTGCCTGAGCAAGCGGTGGGCCTTTGCTAGTCCTTAATGATTTTGTCTGCTAATCTCTCTCTGCGCCCTTAACTCACAACAACAGTAGAGTTATTAATTAGTACTCATCTTTTAGAAGTTTGTACCAATATTGTTATTGCTATTGTATAACTGTACTTTGAATAACTTACCACCTGATTTATAGTTTATAGATATGAATTAACTGTCATCTGGAAACATGTAACCATAGTGAAACAAAATACCATGTGATTGTAACTTAGTGTGTGTGCATAAAAAGAAAGCTAGACCAGCATTTGGTAGAGATGCCTGGCAGTAAATGCTAACTAGAGAATAAAGAGAAAGAAAAGAATTCGGCTCTCTCACTCGATTTCGCCAACGCCGTCTCCTCCTGTGGGACCCCTGGATCCCCCCCCGGGGCTGGACCCCAGCACTAAACAACAGGCAGTTAGGAATAGGAGGATTCATAATCCTGTAATTAGAAAAATAATTACGGGAGAAGGAGAATTTGCTAATGTTAGTGAACAGTTAAAACTTTCTAAACCGGCTTTGATACAAATGAATGGTTGTGCTATATCAGCTTGGAGAAAGTTGCCGGCTTCGTCTGGTGATGTTGCTGTGGTGGAAATAAAACAGAGAGGTGATGAACCTTGTGAAAAGTTTGTTGCTCAGTTAATTCAAGCAATGAGAGGAGTTGTTTCGGATAAGGTGGCAGAAAATATTATAATTAAACAGTTGGCTTATGAAAATGCTGATTCCACTTGCCAGGCCATGTTGCAGTCAGTGAGGAGAGAAGGAACAATAAGGAATTTCATCAAAGCCTGTCAGAATATAAATCCTGCTTTTGTTCAAGGAGTAACTATTGCTGCAGCTTTAAAAGGAGAAATGTATCCTCAATTTATTAAGACCATGTATCAAGGAAAAATGCCTTCTGTTAATGAGGCTTCCTCTGAGGGAAGTCTTACTTGCTTTACTTGTAACCAAATGGGCCACTTTAGCCAACAATGCCCTAACAAGAGTGGGCAAGCAGGCCCAGAAGTGCAAGGAACAGCTCCCATAATTAATAATGCTAATAATGATGTCCCATTACCTAAGACTTTGTGTCCACGCTGTCAAAAAGGATTTCATTGGGCAAAGCAGTGCCGTTCTAAATTTCACAAAAACAGACAGACATTAGGACCAAAATTAGGAATAGAATGGCAGCCACCACATAATCCAAATCTGACAAGTAATCAAAGTAGCAATCAGGGAAACTGGCAAGGGGGCTAGCCTCAGGCCCCAATAACAATTGGGGTCAGCCTGAATCCATTTGTCAACTCCGGTCTGTCTCAGACCTCACCCGGGCCTCCCGCGTGGCAGGCAAGAATTCTACCACTGAACCACCCATGCCTCCATGCAAAATATGAAAAGCAAGCCTCGTGTGAGGGTTAAAATGAAGGGATTTCGGCTGCAGGTTGTAGCAGCTATTAGAATTTAAAAATAATTAGAGACTAAGATAAGTTTAAAATTGTGTTATTACTAATTTTCTTTAGTAAATAGAAGGACTTAAGAGTTTAGAAAAATTACAGTTTTTTCTATTCTCCTCTTTTCTCAACTCATTTTATTTCTTTCCTGTTCTATGCCTGAAAAGAGGGCAAAGGAAACACCTGTTTGGATATGGCTAAACAGAATCTCAAACGGCCGTTCTCGAAACTTTTCGAGAGAGAGTTCTGTTTAGTTTCTATCCAATATGTTCCAATCAAAATTGCCCTGTGTAAAAATCAAGCAGGCCATATTCTAATCTCTAAAATCCCGGGTTTCTCTCTAATTTGTCTAATTTGTCTGATTCTTGTTTGTGTTTGGTCTTTGTTTAATGTTGTCTAAATGTAATTTTTTAAGTTATTGCATACAAAAACTGAATATTCTGGCTCTAATATTATAAAAATATCATCCCTACAAATTTATAATTTTAATTAAAACAAGTAAAGCACACTCATTTAAATTTAAATAATATAAAATATAAATCCTAAAGACTTGTAAATTTTGACTAAACTGCTTCAAGCTTCAGGCTGCTTGCTGCCACTGCAAAGCATGAAGCAGAGTAAATTTGCCTAACAAAGGTGTAGATTTTTTTTAATATAAAGAAATAATAAAAGCCACACTAGAATTTTCCAGCTTTAACATGTTCTTTAAATTGCCTGTTAATTAATGGAGTAGAAATGTTTTTATAAATACAGAAAACTCATATACTGGAACTCCTACAAATCTTCTTTATCATGCTTTTTACTTTAAAAAATTTCTTTTGAATGCTGATATACAGGATTATTCAACACCTGAGACACTGGAATCTGAATCTGGATAAGCCTAAACCAATGGCAAAGTGGAAGAATTTATTGACAGGTCAATGAAAAGGTCCAGATGTAATTCTAACTCAGGGAAGAGGGTATGCTTGTATATTTTCACAAAACGCTGACTCGCCTCTCTAAATCCCAGACCGGTTAATTCGCCATGTCTCACCAGAGGCCTCCACTGCCACTGCTGCCCCCTCCCAGCCAGAAGGAGACTCCTGTACCACCCGCATCACCAGTGACTTTCCAGCAAAGGCCATCAAGAAACTCTCCGTATAATCCTGTTACTCGAGTAATGCAGCAATTGTCATTCCAGGAAGCTAGACGACCTCCCTATCATGGTCAACGAATGGCTCACTCTACTCGAACTGTCAACCCACCAACCTGGGACCAGTTGAAGGCATTGACTGAGAGGGCTGATTTAATTTGTCATCGACAAAACATACATCGTAACCCTGTTAATATGTTTATTGCTATACTAGCTGTACTTTCAATTCAGGTACTTAATGTTGAGGCTACTGGACAAAACAAATCTTATTGGGCTTATATTCCAAATCCACCATTAGTTAAGCCTGTTACTTGGAAAGGAAATGATATACCTGTGTTTAATAATCATACTAAGTTTTTGGGAGAATCATGTAGTTCTTTTATTATGCATAAAACTGATTCAAATTTCTCATTTCATGGTAAAACGGATAAGGTACCTATATGTTTTATGTTTAATAATACTCACAAAATTTCTGGGTGTTTTCCTACTACACTTAAGACTATTTTGACTGACTCTCCTAAAAGTAATAAACCTGGACACACAAGAGACTTATGGTCTCTCACAATTTTAATGCCTGGAGGCCCTGACACCCATGAGTATAATCCTGTTACATTGCCTCCTAAGGGATTTCACCCATGTAAACTTTATCCTCCAAAAAAGGCAACTCAAGAGCCTTACTGGTGGTCTGTGGAGAATAGATTTGGTTTCCCCCCATAGCAAGAATGTGCATATTACAATTATATAAATTATACTGCATATGCTGTTAATTTCACTGTACAAGATTGGTCTAGTCCTTATTTTGAATATAATTATAGAAAATTAGTGCAAAAAATGAGAGACAATTACAGTTGGTCAAATAAATATAATCCTTTAAATAAAATCATCACACATTGGCAGTCTGCTAAATGGATACCTGCACAGCTGACTTATCAGAATGAATTAACCACCAGGTATCAAACAAAGCTTTGGCAGCTAATTGCAGCTGCTGCACCAGCATATTTGGTTAGGCCTTGCCCTTATCCTGTTCAAAATATTTTTGTTCAGGCTTGTGTACAGGCCTCTTATATACTCTTAATTGCTACAATGGACAGTAATCTTTCTGTTAGTACTTATAACTCTATGTTTAGCATTTCCTGCTCTCACTGTGTTTTAACAAACTGTCTATCTATTGACACCAAAGCTCAAGTTATGTTTATTTTGCGACAGCCACCTTATGTAATGTTACCTGTTAGTCTGTCTCAGCCTTGGTATGATGACCCAGGATTGCATGCACTACAGGCTGCTTCTGAAGTGCTTGCTCGCCATCGAGGAAAGCGATTTGTTGCTGAATTGATTTTAGGAATTACTGCTCTTATTGCTATTATAGAATCTGTAGCTGCTTCCACCACTGCTTTAACTCAATCAATTCACACTGCAAATCATGTAGATAGTTTATCTCTTAATATATCTCTTGCATTAGCAATACAGGAGACTATAAATAGGAAATTAGAAAAGAAAGTGAATGCTTTAGAGAAGGCTTTTATTCACATATGTAATGAATTGTTAGCTATGAAGGCTAGAATGACTCTTAGATGCCATGCAGAATTCAGGTGAATATGTGTGACTCCTTTAGAATACAATCAGTCTATCATAGCATGGAATAATATACAAAATCATTTGTTAGGTGTATAGAATAATAATATTAGTTTAGATTTAAGAAAATTACATCAGCAAATACAAAACTTAGGACATTGAGGCTCTTTAGTCTCTGCCTCAGAAGTAGCTAATCAATTTGTTAAAAACATTAAAAGTATGTTTTCTATGCATGGCCTAACCTCTTTGGCTACTGATATAGGCATAATAATAGCTGTGGCAATTATCACTCTTCTTGTCCTTCCAGTCATGTTCTGACTCTTAAACAGCAATCTCAAAAAAACAACGGTGAAAATACAAAGGCTTTATTTAAATAATAAAAAAGGGGGAGATGTCGGGATCCGATCCACTAATGCTGGCTAACTAGGTCACAGCAGGAGAAGATCCAGAACTGCTGGTTGACAAAGTCACAGCAAAAGATAATAGAGTCACCGCAGTAAAGACCAACAGCTGCGTGTTGAGAAAGTCACCGCAAGGAAAGGCACAACGATTCCTCCCCCTTTAATCTTTTGAATTAATCTGGCCTTCTATCCCCCCTTTTTCTGGGTGTGTGATATTATTTGTTGCACAGGGATAATAGTAACGTGCTTTCCTTGTAGATTTGTAGTAATTTCTTTGGAAATGAGACAGAAGGTGTAAGTTCCACAGAAAACCCTGTAAGCCCCTTAAACTGGGCTCATAATCATAAGAGGCTGGCTATGATATCCCTCGTAAAGGGTTAAGTTTGTAGGAGAATTGCTTCTTAATCATGTTAGAAAGAATAGATTGTGACTTGTGAATGGGTAGAAGGCAGTGGCTGTGCACAGAGCACCTTTGGCCTTCACTTAATTCATCATTTTTCCTCCCTAGCCTTTTCATGTAATAGAGTAGAGAAACTTTCCTTTCTTCTTGCTTATTTGATTTGCAGATAGTGGAACACTCTAAGAAGAATATAGTTAGAATTTACTAGTGTGTGAATATAGTAAATAAATAAAGTTTAACTAGACATAGAACCTTAGGTAAGGTGTTATAGAATGGCCCGTTTCATGGCTTGGGATGGGAATGCAGTCAGCAAGAAAAGAATGTTTTGCTAAGAAAATTGTTTTATGACTAAAGGCAATTGCTGGGCTTACTCAGTGAGACACTCTCATGAGATTTATATACTTTCCCAAAAATTCTTTCTTCTGATAATGAGAGGTATGGGAGGGCATCCATAGAAGCAATAGCAATTAATGCCTTCTGATATTATGTTGCTACTAAGCTATCTTGCAGGTGCACTCTATATATCTTTAAGCAAAAGTTACTCTTGATGTTATGACAATTTCTTAATAAGCAAGCCTTTTGAAGTCTTGTGAGAAAAGTTAGGACACTGCATAAACTCAAGGGCATTTGCCTGAGCAAGCGGTGGTCCTTTGCTAGTCCTTAATGATTTTGTCTGTTAATCTCTCTCTGCCCCTTGACTCACAACAACAGTAAAGTTGAGTTATTAGTTAGTAGTAATCCTTTAAAAGCTTTTACCGATGTTATCGCTATTGAAGTTATTTTTTAATTGTACTTTGAATGATTTGCCACCTGATTTGTAGTTTATAGATATAAATTAACTGTTATCTGGAAACATGTAAACATAGTGAAACAGAAGCAATGATTAATACCATGTAATTGTAACTTGGTGTGTGCGTATAAAAAAGGAGCTGTACTAGCATTTGGTAGAGATGCTTGGCAGTAAATGCTAACAAGAGAATAAAGAGAAAGAAAAGAATACGGCTCTCTCACTCGATTTCGCTGAGGCCGACTCCTCCTGTGGGACCCCTGGATCCCCCCTGGGGCTGGACCCCGGCAAGCCCAAGGTTGCTGGCTCGAGCAAGCAGTCACTGGATCATCTGTAGCCCCCTGGTCGAGGCACATATGAGACAGGAACCAATGAACATGGAAGGTGTCATATGTAAAACTGATGATTGATCTGTGACCTGGAACATAATAAAAACTCTCTCAATTTCTGTCTGTCTTTCCCTATATCTGTCTCTCTCTGACTCTCTCTCTGTCTCTGAAAAAGAAAAAAATGTTCAGTGAGACATTTGGGGGTGTATACCATATGTTTCCTTGTGTAAGACTAACCTTTTTGGAAAAATGTGGGTTTAGAAAACTGGGTGCATCTTCTACCGTGGATGCAGGATTTCATACCTGCATTTCCCATTTACTCGCATTTGTTATCATTTTCCCAAAATTTGTGCCCCAAAATGAAGGTGCGTCTTATACAAGGAGGCTTCTTATATATGGGGACATATGGTACTTTACAAACTTACCTTTTTTTTTTCTTGGTGTGAGACTTTGAAAAACATATATTTTTCTTCTTTGCAATTTAAGCTGCAAAAAAAAAAACCAACCAACAACCAAAACGATATGGTCATTTATGCTTTTATTTATTTATTTATATCAGAGGCTGGAAAATGGGGGAAAAGACGGACAGATAGTCAGAAACATCTATCTATCTCGGTGTGTGCCTTGACCCAGGAGCAAACCTCTGACACTAGCGTATAGATGTGATGCTTTTAATACTGAGCCCTCTGGCAAGAGCAAGCCATTGTCTTTTGAGGACAAAATTTACAAGAGAAAAACAGAGGTAATTAAAATATCAAAAGAACTTTTAGTCTTCTGTGCCAACAACACCAGAAGACTTTTCTTTGCACTTATAATTCAGGAGCATAAACACGATATCTAATTGTTTAGCAGAAAGTGACCCCTTTCCTAACATGCACTTTTTTTTGTGCCATGGCAGCAGTCCAGACTGAGAGATCCCCTAGGCTTGGACATCAGAATGTATCTGAGAATTGGTCACAACATCCAAGCTAGGTTCTTTTGCTCACAGAACACATCCCAGGGTCTTTGATTCATAACTTCTATATTTTCTCAGCTTTTATACCTGAGGACACGCATTGCTGTAAAACCGAGTCTTATGTCTCAGCTCTACCTTCTGAGAAACTGATATTCTGAACCTCGCCATAATAAACCATAACTGACACCAAAGATATTGCACTACCAAATACATTGCTTGTTTCAACTTACGATTATTTTATTTATGTATATTTTTTCTTCTGTCTACCCCAGGAGAGGCTAGTAATCATAAAGAGAGAAAGTAAGTCTATCTCATTTACTAGAGGCATCCAGTGTCGAGCAGAGTGCCTGGCATATAATAAAATTACAGTAAGTGTTTCCTGAATGAATGAATAAATAATCATTTGCATAGGTACACAGATATTCAAAAATGACAGACATTGCGGACCCAGAGAGACATGCTCATGGGCAGCGAGCATCTAAGCACACAGAAGTACACACACCCCGCGAACCTGAGTATATACACATAGGGGAATATAATAGGTACACAAAGAATATGGAATGAAATGTCCTAATATGAAGAGTAGATATATCTGTATGAAAATGTGTTGTTGTTGTTTTGAGATCATTTTCTTGCCCTTCTGCAATAAGAATCTTTTTGCATAATAAAAAAGCAACTGAAATTCAACATACCTGTCAGATCAAAGCACAACCTATTTAACAATACACGAAGTAGTTTTATATAGAAGACATTCTAAAGACAGAATTTAAAAGAGTAGAATGGGAAGTCATTTAGTGCAGGGACATGAGATCCTGGCACAGTGCCTGGTATACGATGGGCACTTTCAAGGGCTTTCTGAAAGCATGGCTGGAAACAAAGAAGAAAAAGGGGATGAACCGAGAGATTTTAAGAAAACAAACTACTAAGGATACTCCAAATCTTGACAGAAACTGCAAGTTGGAAATGACCTTTATGGACAATGTTCTCTACCAAACTGTTCTTTTGAACCTGTACTGAGGCGTGATTCCGAAGAAGCACAGGAGGTGGCAGCAGAGAAGCCCATGTACCAGAGACCATTAATGTATGTGCCCTGGAGCTAGTTCCAGCCAAATTCAGAGGATGGAAATGATACAAAGTATATCTCTTGTTCTCACTACAGTTAACGTTGAAAGGAGTAGCAAGCGGTAGCCAGAAATTCCTTCTATTTGCAAGTCATAAAAGTTTCTTTAGATAGCATTGCATTCAACATTGATGGATAACTCACAAGAACCAAGTGCTGTATGTTTCAAGGTAAACTGCTCTGAGCTATTACTCACAAGGGGAAAACGAGGTGGCAGCAGAGAAGCACACTTGGAATATATTTACCCCAGATAATCCTATATGTTCTTTCAAGCAAGTTTCAACTACCTCTCACCTTAGAATTGATACAAATCATATTTCTTGGTGTCATTACACATAATATAGTAAACAGTAATAAATTTACCTAAAAATCCCCCTTTTTAATGTATTTTTCCGAAGCTAGAATCGTGCAGAGACTGTCAGACAGACTCCAAGGTACGCTCGACCTGGACCCAGCTGGCACGCGCGCCAGGGGGCGTCCCTCTGCTAACCAGTGGGCGATGCTCTGCCCATCCAGGGCGTCGCTCTGCTGCGGCCACAGCCACTCTAACATTTGGGGCAGTGGCCAAGGAGCAATCCCCAGCACCCGGGCATTCTTTGCTCCAATGGAGCCTGGGCTGCGGGAGGAAAAGTGAGAGACAGAGAGGAAGCAGAGTCGGAGTGGTGGATAGCAGATGGGCGCTTCTCTTGTGAGGCCTGGCCGGGAATCGAACCCTGGACTTCTGCACGCCAGGCCGATGCTCTACCGCGGGGCAAACGGCCAGTGCCAAAAGCCCTTTTTTATTCACTACTAAATATCCGCCTTCTCAAGATCACAATTCAAGTTACAAAATGCCTTAAAATTAATTGAAATAAGAACTACATAAAAAACCTATGTAAAAATGCAATGATGAATATATTTTAGGGCAAGAAAACCTTAAAATACACAGGCTTTCTACCCATATTAAATACCGGGATACTAAATAAAATCCAGAGAAAGTAATAGAAAAAAATTGTTCACAGCCTGAGCAGGCGATGGTGCAGTGGTTACAGCATTTGACAGGAATGCGGAGGACCGAGGTTTGAGATCCCAAGGGCGCCAGCTTGAGCGTCGGCTCATGTGGTTTGAGCAAAGCTCACCAGCTAGTGCTCGAGGTTGCTGGCTCGAGCAAGCAGTCACTGGATCATGTGTAGCCCCCAAGTCAAGGCACATATGAGACAGGAGTCAATGAACAAATAAGGTGTCATATGTAAAACTGATGATTGATCTGTGACCTGGACCATAATAAAAACTCTCTCCATTTCTGTCTGTCTGTCCCTATATCTCTCTCTCTCTGACTCTCTCTCTGTCTCTGAAAAAGAAAAAAAATGTTCAGTGAGACATTTGGGGGTTTATCCCATATTTTTCCTTGTGTAAGACTACTCTTTTTGGAAGAATGTGGGGTTAGAAAACTGGGTGCATCTTCTACAGTAGTTGCAGTATTTCATACCTGCATTTCCCATTTACTCTCATTTGTTATCATTTTCCCAAAATGTGTGCCCCAAAATGAAGGTGCGTCTTATACAAGGAGGCTTCTTATATATGGGGACATATGGTACTTTAAAAACTTACCTTTTTTTTTTCTTGGTGTGAGACTTTGAAAAACATATATTTTTCTTCTTTGCAATTTAAGCTGCAAAAAAAAAAACCAACCAACAACAAAAACGATATGGTCATTTATGCTTTTATTTATTTATTTATATCAGAGGCTGGTAAATGGGGGAAAAGACGGACAGATAGTCAGAAACATCTATCTATCTCGGTGTGTGCCTTGACCCAGGAGCAAACCTCTGACACTAGCGTATAGATGTGATGCTTTTAATACTGAGCCCTCTGGCAAGAGCAAGCCATTGTCTTTTGAGGACAAAATTTACAAGAGAAAAACAGAGGTAATTAAAATATCAAAAGAACTTTTAGTCTTCTGTGCCAACAACACCAGAAGACTTTTCTTTGCACTTATAATTCAGGAGCATAAACACGATATCTAATTGTTTAGCAGAAAGTGACCCCTTTCCTAACATGCACTTTTTTTTGTGCCACGGCAGCAGTCCAGACTGAGAGATCCCCTAGGCTTGGACATCAGAATGTATCTGAGAATTGGTCACAACATCCAAGATAGGTTCTTTTGCTCACAGAACACATTCCAGGGTCTTTGATTCATAACTTCTATATTTTCTCAGCTTTATACCTGAGGACACGCATTGCTGTAAAACCGCGTCTTATGTCTCAGCTCTACCTTCTGAGAAACTGATATTCTGAACCTCGCCATAATAAACCATAACTGACACCAAAGATATTGCACTAGCAAATACATTGCTTGTTTCAACTTACGATTATTTTATTTATGTATATTTTTTCTTCTGTCTACCCCAGGAGAGGCTAGTAATCATAAAGAGAGAAAGTAAGTCTATCTCATTTACTAGAGGCATCCAGTGTCGAGCAGAGTGCCTGGCATATAATAAAATTACAGTAAGTGTTTCCTGAATGAATGAATAAATAATCATTTGCATAGGTACACAGATATTCAAAAATGACAGACATTGCGGACCCAGAGAGACATGCTCATGGGCAGCGAGCATCTAAGCACACAGAAGTACACACACCCCGCGAACCTGAGTATATACACATAGGGGAATATAATAGGTACACAAAGAATATGGAATGAAATGTCCTAATATGAAGAGTAGATATAACTGTATGAAAATGTGTTGTTGTTGTTTTGAGATCATTTTCTTGCCCTTCTGCAATAAGAATCTTTTTGCATAATAAAAAAGCAACTGAAATTCAACATACCTGTCAGATCAAAGCACAACCTATTTAACAATACACGAAGTAGTTTTATATAGAAGACATTCTAAAGACAGAATTTAAAAGAGTAGAATGGGAAGTCATTTAGTGCAGGGACATGAGATCCTGGCACAGTGCCTGGTATACGATGGGCACTTTCAAGGGCTTTCTGAAAGCATGGCTGGAAACAAAGAAGAAAAAGGGGATGAACCGAGAGATTTTAAGAAAACAAACTACTAAGGATACTCCAAATCTTGACAGAAACTGCAAGTTGGAAATGACCTTTATGGACAATGTTCTCTACCAAACTGTTCTTTTGAACCTGTACTGAGGCGTGATTCCGAAGAAGCACAGGAGGCGGCAGCAGAGAAGCCCATGTACCAGAGACCATTAATGTATGTGCCCTGGAGCTAGTTCCAGCCAAATTCAGAGGATGGAAGTGATACAAAGTATATCTCTTGTTCTCACTACAGTTAACGTTGAAAGGAGTAGCAAGCGGTAGCCAGAAATTCCTTCTATTTGCAAGTCATAAAAGTTTCTTTAGATAGTATTGCATTCAACATTGATGGATAACTCACAAGACCCAAGTGCTGTATGTTTCAAGGTAAACTGCTCTGAGCTATTACTCACAAGGGGAAAACGAGGTGGCAGCAGAGAAGCACACTTGGAATATATTTACCGCAGATAATCCTATATGTTCTTTCAAGCAAGTTTCAACTACCTCTCACCTTAGAATTGATACAAATCATATTTCTTGGTGTCATTACACATAATATAGTAAACAGTAATAAATTTACCTAAAAATCCCCCTTTTTAATGTATTTTTCCGAAGCTAGAATCGTGCAGAGACTGTCAGACAGACTCCAAGGTACGCTCGACCTGGACCCAGCTGGCACGCGCGCCAGGGGGCGTCCCTCTGCTAACCAGTGGGCGATGCTCTGCCCATCCAGGGCGTCGCTCTGCTGCGGCCACAGCCACTCTAACATTTGGGGCAGTGGCCAAGGAGCAATCCCCAGCACCCGGGCATTCTTTGCTCCAATGGAGCCTGGGCTGCGGGAGGAAAAGTGAGAGACAGAGAGGAAGCAGAGTCGGAGTGGTGGATAGCAGATGGGTGCTTCTCTTGTGAGGCCTGGCCGGGAATCAAACCCTGGACTTCTGCACGCCAGGCCGATGCTCTACCGCGGGGCTAACGGCCAGTGCCAAAAGCCCTTTTTTATTCACTACTAAATATCCGCCTTCTCAAAATCACAATTCAAGTTACAAAATGCCTTAAAATTAATTGAAATAAAAACTACATAAAAAACCTATGTAAAAATGCAATGATGAATATATTTTAGGGCAAGAAAACCTTAAAATACACAGGCTTTCGACCCATATTAAATACCGGGATACTAAATAAAATCCAGAGAAAGTAATAGAAAAAAATTGTTCACAGCCTGAGCAGGCGATGGTGCAGTGGTTACAGCATTTGACAGGAATGCGGAGGACCGAGGTTTGAGATCCCAAGGGCGCCAGCTTGAGCGTCGGCTCATGTGGTTTGAGCGAAGCTCACCAGCTAGTGCTCGAGGTTGCTGGCTCGAGCAAGCAGTCACTGGATCATGTGTAGCCCCCAAGTCAAGGCACATATGAGACAGGAGTCAATGAACAAATAAGGTGTCATATGTAAAACCGATGATTGATCTGTGACCTGGACCATAATAAAAATTCTCTCCATTTCTGTCTGTCTGTCTCTATATATCTCTCTCTCTGACTCTCTCTCTGTCTCTGAAAAAGAAAAAAAATGTTCAGTGAGACATTTGGGGGTTTATCCCATATTTTTCCTTGTGTAAGACTACTCTTTTTGGAAGAATGTGGGGTTAGAAAACTGGGTGCGTCTTCTACAGTGGTTGCAGTATTTCATACCTGCATTTCCCATTTACTCGCATTTGTTATCATTTTCCCAAAATGTGTGCCCCAAAATGAAGGTGCGTCTTATACAAGGAGGCTTCTTATATATGGGGACATATGGTACTTTACAAACTTACCTTTTTTTTTTCTTGGTGTGAGACTTTGAAAAACATATATTTTTCTTCTTTGCAATTTAAGCTGCAAAAAAAAAAACCAACCAACAACAAAAACGATATGGTCATTTATGCTTTTATTTATTTATTTATATCAGAGGCTGGAAAATGGGGGAAAAGACGGACAGATAGTCAGAAACATCAATCTATCTCGGTGTGTGCCTTGACCCAGGAGCAAACCTCTGACACTAGCGTATAGATGTGATGCTTTTAATACTGAGCCCTCTGGCAAGAGCAAGCCATTGTCTTTTGAGGACAAAATTTACAAGAGAAAAACAGAGGTAATTAAAATATCAAAAGAACTTTTAGATGACGTCAGAGTAATGGCGGAGTAGGAAGCGATACCGATAAATCTGCCCCAAAACTCAAAAAGATCTTCAACCAGAAACAGAAAAACCTATACTTGGAGCTTACAAGTAAAAGCTCCAAGAAGAACACAATAAAACCAAATTTAAACTGTGACAACAACAAAAAGAAAGAGGGGGAGAAGACGGAGATTAACAGTAGCAAAGGACGATGGAGTGCAAAAGTACTCACAAAATAGTTCACTACAATGAACAGGGTAGGGACCCTTTTCATTACTCAAAGGTAACCACCATTGAAAAAACCACCACAGAAGCACATGAGATAAAAAAGATAGCAACAGAGGAAAGATGTATGGAACACAACCAAATAAAAACAAAAGATAGAAAAACGAAAGAGAAGGATCAAACAAGACACAAAACTAACAGAAAGCAAGATATAAAATGGCAATAGGGAACTCACAAGTATCAATAATTACACTAAATGTAAATGGATTAAACTCACCAATAAAAAGGCACAGAGTAGCAGAATGGATTAAAAAAGAAAATCCAACTGTATGCTGCCTACAGGAAACTCATCTAAGTAACAAGGATAAAAACAAATTCAAAGTGAAAGGCTGGAAAACAATACTCCAAGCAAATAACATCCAAAAAAAAGCAGGTGTAGCAATACTCATATCGGATAATGCTGACTACAAGACAGGAAAAGTACTTAGAGACAAAAATGGCCATTTCATAATGGCTAAGGGGACACTGAATCAAGAAGACATAACAATTCTTAATATATATGCACCAAACCAAGGAGCACCAAAATATATAAGACAGCTACTTATTGATCTTAAAACAAAAACTGACAAAAATACAATCATACTTGGAGACCTCAATACACCGCTGACGGCTCTAGATCGGTCATCCAAACAGAGAATCAACAAAGACATAGTGGCCTTAAACAAAACACTAGAGCACCTGGATATGATAGACATCTACAGGACATTTCATCCCAAAGTGACTGAGTATACATTTTTCTCCAGTGTACATGGATCATTCTCAAGAATTGACCATATGTTGGGCCTGACCTGTGGTGGCGCAGTGGATAAAGTGTCAACCTGGAAACACTGAGGTTGCCGGTTCGAAAACCTGGGCTAGCCTGGTCAAGGCGCATATGGGAGTTGATGCTTCCTGCTCCTCCCCCCTTCTCTCTCTCTCTCTCTCTCCTCTCTATAATGAATAAATAAAATCTAAAAAAAAAAAATTAAAAAAAAAAATTTAAAAAAAAAAAAAAAAAGAATTGACCATATGTTGGGCCACAAAAACAATATCAGCAAATTCAGAAAAATTGAAGTTGTACCAAGCATATTTTCTGATCATAAAGCCTTGAAACTAGAATTCAACTGCAAAAAAGAGGAAAAAAATCCCACAAAAATGTGGAAACTAAACAACATACTTTTAAAAAATGAATGGGTCAAAGAAGAAATAAGTGCAGAGATCAAAAGATATATACAGACTAATGAAAATGACAATACGACATATCAGAATCTATGGGATGCAGCAAAAGCAGTGATAAGAGGGAAGTTCATATCGCTTCAGGCATATATGAACAAACAAGAGAGAGCCCAAGTGAACCACTTAACTTCCCACCTTAAGGAACTAGAAAAAGAAGAACAAAGACAACCCAAAACCAGCCGAAGAAAGGAGATAATAAAAATCAGAGCAGAAATAAATGAATTAGAGAACAGAAAAACTATAGAAAAAATTAATAGAACAAGGAGCTGGTTCTTTGAAAAGATCAACAAAATTGACAAACCCTTGGCAAGACTTACCAAGGAAAAAAGAGAAAGAACTCATATAAACAAAATCCAAAATGAAAGAGGAGAAATCACCACGGACACCGTAGATATACAAAGAATTATTGTAGAATACTATGAAAAACTTTATGCCACTAAATTCAACAACCTAGAAGAAATGGATAAATTCCTAGAACAATACAACCTTCCTAGACTGAGTCAAGAAGAAGCAGAAAGCCTAAACAGACCTATCAGTAGAGAAGAAATAGAAAAAACCATTAAAAACCTCCCCAAAAATAAAAGTCCAGGCCCTGACGGCTATACCAGCGAATTTTATCAAACATTCAAAGAAGACTTGGTTCCTATTCTACTCAAAGTCTTCCAAAAAATTGAAGAAGAAGCAATACTTCCAAACACATTTTATGAGGCCAACATAACCCTCATACCAAAACCAGGCAAGGATGGCACAAAAAAAGAAAACTACAGACCAATATCTCTAATGAATACAGATGCTAAAATACTAAACAAAATACTAGCAAATCGAATACAACAACATATTAAAAAAATAATACATCATGATCAAGTGGGATTCATCCCAGAATCTCAAGGATGGTTCAACATACGTAAAACGGTTAATGTAATACACCATATCAACAAAACAAAGAACAAAAACCACATGATCTTATCAATAGACGCAGAAAAGGCTTTCGATAAAATACAACACAATTTTATGTTTAAGACTCTCAACAAAATGGGTATAGAAGGAAAATATCTCAACATGATAAAGGCCATATATGATAAACCATCAGCTAACATCATATTAAATGGCACTAAACTGAAGGCTTTCCCCCTTAAATCAGGAACAAGACAGGGTTGTCCACTCTCTCCACTCTTATTTAATGTGGTACTAGAGGTTCTAGCCAGAGCAATCAGACAAGACAAAGAAATAAAAGGCATCCATATCGGAAAAGAAGAAGTAAAGGTATCACTTTTTGCAGATGATATGATCCTATACATCGAAACCCCCAAAGAATCCACAAAAAGACTACTAGAAACAATAAGCCAATACAGTAAGGTCGCAGGATACAAAATTAACATACAGAAGTCAATAGCCTTTCTATATGCCAACAATGAAACAACTGAGAAGGAACTCAAAAGAATAATCCCCTTCACGATTGCAACAAAAAAAATAAAATACTTAGGAATAAACATAACAAAGAATGTAAAGGACTTATATAATGAAAACTATAAACCATTGTTAAGGGAAATCGAAAAAGATATAATGAGATGGAAGAATATACCTTGTTCTTGGCTAGGAAGAATAAATATAATCAAGATGGCTATATTACCCAAAGCAATATACAAATTTAATGCAATTCCCATCAAAATTCCAATGACATTTTTTAAAGAAATAGAGCAAAAAATCATCAGATTTATATGGAACTATAAAAAACCCTGAATAGCCAAAGCAATCCTAAAGAAAAAGAATGAAGCTGGGGGCATAACAATACCTGACTTCAAACTCTATTATAGGGCCACGACAATCAAAACAGCATGGTATTGGCAGAAAAATAGACACTCAGACCAATGGAACAGAATAGAAAACCCAGAAATAAAACCACATATATATAGTCAAATAATTTTTGATAAAGGGGCCAACAACACACAATGGAGAAAAGAAAGCCTCTTCAATAAATGGTGCTGGGAAAACTGGAAAGCCACATGCAAAAGAATGAAACTGGACTACAGTCTCTCTCCCTGTACAAAAATTAACTCAAAATGGATCAAAGATCTAAACATAAGACCTGAAACAATTAAGTACATAGAAGAAGACATAGGTACTCAACTCATGGACCTGGGTTTTAAAGAGCATTTCATGAATTTGACTCCAATGGCAAGAGAAGTGAAGGCAAAAATTAATGAATGGGACTACATCAGACTAAGAAGTTTTTGCTCAGCAAGAGAAACTGATAACAAAATAAACAGAAAGCCAACTAAATGGGAAATGATATTTTCAAACAACAGCTCAGATAAGGGCCTAATATCCAAAATATACAAAGAACTCATAAAACTCAACAACAAACAAACAAACAATCCAATAAAAAATGGGAAGAGGATATGAATAGACACTTCTCCCAGGAAGAAATACAAATGGCCAACAGATATATGAAAAGATGCTCATCTTCTTTAGCTATTAGAGAAATGCAAATCAAAACGGCAATGAGATACCACCTCACACCTGTTCGATTAGCTGTTATTAGCAAGTCAGGTAATAGCAAATGTTGGAGAGGTTGTGGAGAAAAAGGAACCCTCATACACTGTTGGTGGGAATGTAAAGTAGTACAACCATTATGGAAGAAAGTATGGTGGTTCCTCAAAAAACTGAAAATAGAACTACCTTATGACCCAGCAATCCCTCTACTGGGTATATATCCCCAAAACTCAGAAACATTGATACGTAAAGACACATGCAGCCCCATGTTTATTGCAGCATTGTTCACAGTGGCCAGGACATGGAAACAACCAAAAAGCCCATCAATAGATGACTGGATAAAGAAGATGTGGCACATATACACTATGGAATACTACTCAGCCATAAGAAATGATGACATCGGAACATTTACAGCAAAATGGTGGGATCTTGATAACATGATACGAAGCGAAATAAGTAAATCAGAACAAAACAGGAACTGTATTATTCCATACGTAGGTGGGACATAATAGTGAAACTAAGAGACATTGATAAGAGTGTGGTGGTTACGGGGGGGGGAGGGGAAAATGGGAGAGGGATAGGGGGTGGGAGGGGCACAAAGAAAACAAGATAGAAGGTGACAGAGGACAATCTGACTTTGGGTGGTGGGTATGCAACATAATTGAAAGAAAAGATAACCTGGACTTGTTATCTTTGAATATATGTATCCTGATTTATTGATGTCACCCCATTTAAAAAATAAAATTATAAAATAAAATAAAAAAAAAAAAAAGAACTTTTAATCTTCTGTGCCAACAACACCAGAAGACTTTTCTTTGCACTTATAATTCAGGAGCATAAACACGATATCTAATTGTTTAGCAGAAAGTGACCCCTTTCCTAACATGCACTTTTTTTTGTGCCATGGCAGCAGTCCAGACTGAGAGATCCCCTAGGCTTGGACATCAGAATGTATCTGAGAATTGGTCACAACATCCAAGATAGGTTCTTTTGCTCACAGAACACATCCCAGGGTCTTTGATTCATAACTTCTATATTTTCTCAGTTTTATACCTGAGGACACGCATTGCTGTAAAACCGAGTCTTATGTCTCAGCTCTACCTTCTGAGAAACTGATATTCTGAACCTCGCCATAATAAACCATAACTGACACCAAAGATATTGCACTACCAAATACATTGCTTGTTTCAACTTACGATTATTTTATTTATGTATATTTTTTCTTCTGTCTACCCCAGGAGAGGCTAGTAATCATAAAGAGAGAAAGTAAGTCTATCTCATTTACTAGAGGCATCCAGTGTCGAGCAGAGTGCCTGGCATATAATAAAATTACAGTAAGTGTTTCCTGAATGAATGAATAAATAATCATTTGCATAGGTACACAGATATTCAAAAATGACAGACATTGCGGACCCAGAGAGACATGCTCATGGGCAGCGAGCATCTAAGCACACAGAAGTACACACACCCCGCGAACCTGAGTATATACACATAGGGGAATATAATAGGTACACAAAGAATATGGAATGAAATGTCCTAATATGAAGAGTAGATATATCTGTATGAAAATGTGTTGTTGTTGTTTTGAGATCATTTTCTTGCCCTTCTGCAATAAGAATCTTTTTGCATAATAAAAAAGCAACTGAAATTCAACA
>NW_027095547.1:0-53512 GCF_036850765.1 Saccopteryx bilineata | reverse complement strand
CTCCATCCAGTTCTCTCTGTACCCCTTCCCCTCCCCCTCTCCCTCCTTCCCTCCCCCCACCCCCCATAGCCACCACACTCCTGTTCATGCCTCTTAGTCTCGCCTTTATGTCCCACCAATGTATGAATCCTGCAGTTCCTGTTTTTTTCTGATTCGCTTATTTCACCCCGCACAATGCTACCAAGACTCCACCATTCTGCTATAAGTGATCCAATGTCACCATTTCTCCTAGCTGAATAATATACCATGGTGTATATGTGCCCCATCTTCTTCATCTAGTCTTCTATTTTTTTTTACAGTGATTAAGAGCCTTTAAGCAAACTCTTGGCGAATACAGCAAGAATCCATAAATGAGTAGTGTCCTTAACATGTTCCCCAAGTCCAAGTTGACCACATCACCATGCCAAATCCCTGAAAAATGCAACCCAACCACAGTTCAGTCTGTTAGGAGCTGTCACAGGGAGCAGGAGTCCAAGAAAGTTCCCCACAGGAAAAGTCCGCATGGCACTGGAATTGTTGTCACCATTCTATACTTTGCAGCTCATGTCCAAGTCCCAATGACTGCTGCTTCTAGCTGGTAATGATTCAGGTAGACTGGAAAAAGCCATTTGCAGCATGCGTGGATATGGAGCTCCTGTTCTCCTCTGCCTGGAGAGTTGAGACCAGGTTGCTTTTCCCTGGAGCTCTGTGACTGTGGCCTGGTAAAGAGAACCTTGGGATACACTAAGCTGGGTGGCAAAGGTAAATTCATAATACAAATTGGCAAAAGGAGGAAAGAGAGCTCTAAATTAAGAGTAGGTCCCAGCCTGAAATGTGAGTGGGGCATTGAGGTAGGAGGGATAAAGAAACACTATATATTAAGCAAAGCCGCAGAAAATAGGACTATCAACACCCACAACAGAGATCTTTGAGGGAAGAATAAAAAACCTGACTATTCAGGCAAGACATAGTTAAGTGGCCCTTGTGCGAATGAGATCAGTTTACCTGCTTCTTGGAAGAAATACCCTAGGCTCGTCCACAGTGTCGTAGATGGGGTCGACGGCCCTGGGCACATTCAGCCTTCAGTGGCAAACCCCAGCTTTCTGGGCAAGGTTAGGTCATAGGTGGCTGGAGCAGGGCTGGAAGAGACTGAACCCTCCCTTAGAGGAGCGAGGGGGAAGCCCACCTTCCAGTGTCCCTGTTTCCTCACAGCAGAGGCGTGTAAGCCTGGCAGGCTTTAGCTCAATGACCTTCCTTTCCACTATTGAAGCAGGACCCAGATGGCATCCTATGAGACCCCTTTGGGGTGTTGGAGCCTTTAAGGGTGTATCCTAAAAGCTGGTAGTTCCCCCTGATCTCTATTGGGCTTTTTCTGCCTCTAGGTATCTTAAGAGCCATTCTCAGAAGATCTCGCTGAGGGGTTTGAGGATCCCCATCCACCTATATAAATCTTTTCCATATATCTGGAGCTATTTGGAAAAAAGACAGAACAGTGTTATTAGCTAGATCTAATAAAGAAGGTAGTAGTTTGCAGGCGAAAAAGATTTGGTGTCTCCTGTTCATCAGCATGTTACATTAATTTTTCAAATTACATATGGGATTCAAAAAATATCTCCCTTTCAACTGACCAATTGCCCCAAAACACATCTCCATGGGCAGAAATTAGCAGGGACTTCAAGTCAGCAGCCAAACAATAGAGAAGAGAACTTATAATATCACAAAGCTTTAAAGTTTCACCATTGAGAGAGAAAGATTGATATCTCTTTATTTATTCAAAGCAAGACATCTAAGCTGTAAAGAATGTCCATCCTTCTGGTAATGGGATGAACAGAAAACCAGTTTAGAAATATTTATAAGAAAATTTCAAAATGTATGGGGAGTAGGTTTTTGAGGGTTTTTTAGATAAAAGAGTTCATTAGTAAGAAGTTATTCATTCATTCAACAAATATTTATTGAGCCCTTCCTATGTGCGAGGTATTGTTCTATCCAATGAGGACATGGCACTAAACTCCTTGCTCTCGTGGAGTTTACATTCTAATGGAGGAGACCGACAAGAAACAAAACAAATATATAACATAATGTCAGGTATGAAAAGTGCTGTAATAAATAAAACACGGGTTTTATAGAAACTGCTAGGATACTCACTGCTAGATTAACTGGGTGGCCAAGGAAGGCCTAGCTAGGAAAGCAAAAAAGTGAAGAAAAAGTGTACCACTGAGGGAGCCTTAACGTGCAACGGGCCGGCAATGGAAGCATTTGTGGCTTGTTTAAGAAACGATGAGGTCGGCGTGGCTAGGATGGAGTGAGCAAGCAAAGAATGATGAGAGATGAACTGAAGAGGCAGCAGGAGACAGGTCAGGGGTGCCTCATAGGCCATGGTGGGTTTGGGATTTTATTTTAAGTATGGTGGGAAGCCAGTAGAAGATTTTTAGTCAGCCATTGTCAAAATCTGATTCAGAAAATTCTCAGGGACTCATAACTGAAGACTTCCTAAGTGGATATTGTGTTATCCTGGGATTTTCATGATACCGGAAGAAACTGTAGAATCTCTTTAAGACAAGACATATCAAAAGAGGAAGAAGGGGGACAGGGGCAGAAATTGGGGCAGGGGAAAGAAAATTTTCTCTGTCATAGCATAGAAATTGGCCATGGAATAGAAAAAGGCAGAGGAACTGTGCTCTAAAGTGAATTACCTTTTGGGCCCACCTCCTGTAACCCCATAGTTAAGTGCATGTAGTTAATATTAGACATTTTAAATTATATTTTCTGAATTTAATAAAAATATCTGTTCACTGCAAGGCATTTGGAAAGTAGAAAGAAGAAAATGAAACCATTTATAATCACATCACCCAGGGAAATAAAATCACCATCAAAATGCTGTGCATATCCATTCAGTCCTTTAAGACAGTGGTCCCGGCCCTGGCTGGTTGGCTCAGGGGTAGAGCGTCGGCCTGGCGTGCGGTGGACCCAGGTTCGATTCCCGGCCAGGGCACATAGGAGAAGCGCCCATTTGCTTCTCCACCCCCCGCCCTCCTTCCTCTCTGTCTCTCTCTTCCCCTCCCGCAGCCAAGGCCCCATTGGAGCAAAGATGGCCCGGGCGCTGGGGATGGCTCCTTGGCCTCTGCCCCAGGCGCTAGAGTGGCTCTGGTCACAGCAGAGCGACGCCCCGGAGGGGCAGAGCATCGCCCCCTGGTGGGCAGAGCGTAGCCCCTGGTGGGCGTGCTGGGTGGATCCCGGTGGGGCGCATGCAGGAGTCTGTCTGACTGTCTCTCCCCGTTTCCAGCTTCAAAAAAATTAAAAATTAAAAATTAAAATTAAAAAAAAAAAAAAGACAGTGGTCCCCAACCCCTGGGCCACAGACCAGTACCAGTCCATGGACCATTGGGTACTGGTCTGCAGAAAAAGAATAAGTAACTTACATTATTTCTGTTTTATTTATAGTTAACTCTGAACGATGTTTTATTTTTTTTTAAATGACCAGATTCCCTCTGTTACATCTGTCTAAGACTCACTCTTGACGCTTGTCTCGGTCACGTGACACATTTATCCGTCCCACCCTAAAGGCCTATCTGTGAAAATATTTTCTGACATTAATCTAGTCGTTGCCCAAAAAAGGTTGGGGACCACTGCTTTAAGACACATTTAAACAAAATGAGATAGGATAATATTTTTGTAAGCTGTGAGTTCTACCCCCAGCCTTTGGCATATGAGAGACTCAATGTGGTGTTCAATCCGCAAGGCTTTGTGAAAGATGAAAGCAATAGCACAATGTTTGCTTGTTATTCTAGTAATCAGACCTCAGACTGACATGCAGAGTGGACTGGGACAAAACACGTGTGCTCCCTCTTCCTGATGGTGCCGAATAATGGAGATTTCATTCCGAGGTGATGATTTCAGAATGACTGGACCCTATCCTGTCCTCCGGAGCCCCTTCCCAGTTATGAGTCACAGTCGCCTCTGTTCTCTCAGGTTGTTTAGTTTGGAATGTGAGAAAAGCAGCCTCGTCCCAAGGGAAGGTTTACAAGGAAGACCAACCTTACTCAGTCTGAGCTGGAGCTAGAGGTCAGCTTTGTTCAGTTGAGCAGAGTAAAATATCAGGCTCCTTTCAGTTCTTGATGCCTCAGTATAGTGGCCTCATCTCACCCCAAGCATTCATTTCCTTATGGACAGAACCAGAGGAAGTTAGATCATTTAATCTCAAAAGAAAAAGAGAAGTTGTTCTTCCCCATCTTCCCATTCTGAGAGTCATGATTGGGAGCTAGGGTGACGAGAGTGAGGCACTCTCACTTTGGGCACATAATTTAAGGGGATAACAAAAAAAATCCCTAATCAAGATAAATAATATTTTACATGATATATAAAAAATAAAAATTAATGTAAAACAGTCTATCATTTTTAAAATATCAAAATTTTAAATAGAGACAGGGCTATTATTACTGACTTTTCCTCTCACTTCTTGCTCTAGTAAGGCTTGGCGGGGCACTGTTACTGATCCTATCCGAACCTGCTGAACTAGAATTTCTGAGAGCAAAGCCCAGGAATCTGTATTTTATTAAGCTTCCCAGGTGATTCTTACAGGTGTTATAATTAGGTACAGGTAAGATGGTCTCAGTTAAACTTACTTTGATAATATTCCAATGATATAGTCATTCTTGACATGGGGAGATGTTTGTCTACATCAGGGGTGGTCAACCTTTTTATACCTACCGCCCACTTTTGTATCTCTGTTAGTAGTAAAATTTTCTAACCGTCCACTGGTTCCACAGTAATGGTGGTTTATAAAGTAGGGAAGTAATTTTACTTTATAAAATTTATAAAGCAGAGTTACAGCAAGTTAAAGCATATAATAATAATTACTTACCAAGTACTTTATGTCAAATTTTCACTGTTTGGCAGAATAAATCTTTATAAAACAACTTACTATAGTTAAATCTATCTTTTTATTTATATTTTGGTTGCTCCACTACCGCCCACCATGAAAGCTGGAGCACCCCCTAGTGGGCGGTAGGGACCAGGTTGACTACCACTGGTATACACATTAAACAATAGTCATTTTGTGACAAGGGCAAGTAGACGTACACACATGCACACAAAACATTAAATGGCTGGTTGAGAGGAGAAGGACCTTCGCTCTAAACCCATCTCATATTAAATTTTGCCTCAAAGCAGTTAACACTGTAACCAGGATCTGATGCAATAATTTGCCTTTATGTTAACTGTTTGTCAATCAGCATGATTGTGTGCTCAAAGTCCATATGGTACTGAAAGCCAAAGAATACAATCATGAATATGCAGCAAGGTCACAGGGTTTAAACATAGGTTCTCTACCTAGTGAACAACCAATATTCCTATTAATGGATTTCAACTCCAACCAAGTCTCTCACGATCAGAGGCACACTTATAGCCCTGGATCCACCGAAAATCATAAAATTTTTCCTTATAAAGATTTGTTCATTGTCATGATTCTGCTATACCACCCAGGTCTTCCTTCATGAGCTGAAGGATTAATTCTCCCCAGATCTTGGGAATTTATTGTTTGATATCACTCAGCTGTCAGCTCCCTTGAGAACTGGCATGGCAGAAGGGACTCACCTCATGCCGGGTCAAACTTCCTGCCAGAAGCAGCCCACATCCAATGACTGGCTAATGCAGAGACAAAAAGGCTTTGTCCCTACACCCCAATTCCTCTTCTTCTCAACCCTGGTTATTTTTCTCCCTGCAACTAATAATTCTAATAAACTGCTAATCCTAATAAATTTCCCACATACAAATCTCCACCTGGGAGTTTGCTCTCCAGTGAACACAACCTACTCCACTTATGGAACTTCCTAACACTGTACTAATTAGAAGTTGACCACTTGACATACGATGAAAGAAATATCTCAAGAAATAAAGGTGGTTCAGCTAGTAAGTTCTGCTAATCACTAACAATAAAATGATTGACAACCTTTATTGGGATGTCAATAAAGATATCTCGGCCCTGGCCGGTTGGCTCAGTGGTAGAGCGTTGGCCTGGCGTGCAGAAGTCCTGGGTTCGATTCCCGGCCAGGGCACACAGGAGAAGCGCCCATCTGCTTCTCCACCCCTCCCCCTCTCCTTCCTCTCTGTCTCTCTCTTCTCCTCCCGCAGCCGAGGCTCCATTGGAGCAAAGATGGCCCGGGCGATGGGGATGGCTCCTTGGCCTCTGCCCCAGGTGCTAGAGTGGCTCTGGTTGCAACAGAGCGATGCCCGGAGGGGCAGAGCATCGCCCCCTGATGGGCAGAGTGTCGCCCCCTGGTGGGCGTGCCGGGTAGATCCCGGTCGGGCGCATGCAGGAGTCTGTCTGACTGTCTCTCCCCGTTTCCAGCTTCAGAAAAATACCAAAAAATAAATTAAAAAATCTCAATATGTTTTCAAGTCTCACTTTCAATGCTACCATATCCATATATTTATTCAGGATGTCTCTTTAAGTCTTTAGAAAGGCCTTGTGAGTTGAAGGTTCAAGAGACCAAAGAAGATTCTACAATTAGGTTTATCTTAGTTGAGGTTCTTCAAACCCTACTTCATGGTGTTCAGATCTACATTTATGATCTTCTCCTCCCTTTATTTATTTTTTTGTTTTAGAGAAAAGAGGAGAGGGAAAGAGAGAGAGAGAAGGGGTAGAAGCAGGAAGGATCAACTCCCACATGTGCCTTGACCAGGCAAGCCCAGGGTTTCAAACCAGCAACCTGAGCGTTCCAGGTTGACACTCTTGCCACTGCGCCACCACAGGTCAGGCCCTCCCTTTAGAATTTGATGAGAAAAGTAGGAGTTTGGATGGTAACTGAGACAGAAGTATAAAACCAACTTGAATTAAATTTGAATTGAGATGTGTTTGATTCAAGCACCCTGTTTCTGGTTCTCTCCATAAGAAGCTGTTACCCAACTAAGCACAACTTGGCACAGATAGCTTACAGAACCAGAGTGATTATCAGGAAGCACTAACACTATAGTCGGAATAGTATCAGGCATTGATCTAAAGGTAAGACAAGGAAGAAGATCAGAGAACAAAGAGCTAGGCTGATCCTTGAGAAAATAGGACATTGAACAGAATCAGGTACCTGGCACAATTCAAGGCCCGTGGTTCGGAACTAAGCTTGTGAATGGTGGGCAGGTGCTGGAGTTCCCTTTCTCAGGTTGCTTGGCACACACGGCAGGCATTAGTGTGGCAACTTCATCTCTGCCCTGGGCAACCCCTTTTCCTTGCACCCATCTCCTCAAAATCTAACCCACTAAAAAATGACAATGGAGACCAGCTGGTAGAGAATATGATAACAAAGAGAGGGTCACAAGTCCCCTTAAGGGTCTTACCCTAACAACACATAATTCACACTTCACATATATTTCCTCACACAGGAGGAAGCAACAGCTCTCCCACAGGACCACTTCTAGGGCCTTCTATGACCCCATCACAACGGCACCCTCCTGGCACAGGTAAGCGCAGTGTACCAGGGAATGGGGTGTCAGGAAAACCTTGTTTTCCTGCTGAAGGGATGGAAGCATCAGGACAAGACAGCTCTGCCTGAAAATCCTGTTTTCCCCTATGGCCGGGGCTGACAGGATGAGAACAATGGAAAGCTCATTTTCATCGGTCCTGATCAGCCCCTTTGGTGGCATCCCGGGTGAGGTCATGCCTGGAGAGGCAACGGTGTGACTCACCCAGAATGTAAGGCTCATGGCCAAAGTTGGTGACAGACAATAGTCAGTTTGTTGTTGTTTTTGAACTGTGTCAGGTTTGGAAATGTACTAACTGCGATACCACAGATGAGTCCCAAATAGCTTAACATGTGACTAAGAGTTCTCAAAATAAAATTGTTCTTACTTTCCTTCAATTAAAAAAAAAAGCCCTGGCCGGTTGGCTCAGTGGTAGAGCGTCGGCCTGGCGTGCAGAAGTCCCGGGTTCGATTCCCAGCCAGGGCACATAGGAGAAGCGCCCATCTGCTTCTCCACCCCTCCCCCTCTCCTTCCTCTCTGTCTCTCTCTCCCCCTCCCGCAGCCGAGGCTCCACTGGAGCGGAGATGGCCCGGGCGCTGGGGATGGCTCCTCGGCCTCTGCCCCAGGCGCTAGAGTGGCTCTGGTCGCAACAGAGCGACGCCCCAGAGGGGCAGAGCGTCGCCCCCTGGTGGGCGTGCCAGGTGGATCCCGGTCGGGCGCATGCGGGAGTCTGTCTGACTGTTTCTCCCGGTTTCCGGCTTCAGAAAAAAAACACAGGGGAAAAAAAAATTTTTTTTTTTAAATACCTAATGGGCTCCATGAGAGTTTTAGAAAAGGGAGTCATGTTTGGCCTGGGTATTGGATCCAAAGATGCCAGTACCTGCAGTTTCTTCCATAGTTGTCTCCTTATAATTCTGGATTCCCAAAAGATTAATAATGACTGGCCTAAGTTTTCCAAAGTCGGCAGAAATCCCCTTCCCAAGTGCCAGCCACAAAGCACATGCTGCATCACACCCCATCTAAAGTAAAGATAAGGTAAACTCAAAAGGAAATGTGTCCTAACATGTTCTGCGGCCTCGCACCAAAGCTTTGCCCCCTCTGGGTCTCAGTGTTCTAACTTTCAGCGAGTAGACTGATCCCTAACACCCAGCCCTAAATCGGCTAACCACGCCAAACCCCGCCCCAAGCTACCTGGAGAGTTTATGATTTAGGCGTCTGGCTCCTCCCAGCTCCTCCTTCTCTTCTACTCCTTGACTAAAAAGAGCTTCCCCTCCGATGGCTTTTGCAGGAGAAGCAGCACCTCCTAAGTCTCGCCAGAAACAGCTCTGCCCAGCATGAGAGCTGCCCTCCTCTTGGTGGCCAAGGCGGTAAGCCTTCACCTTAGCTTCTTGCTCCTGCTTTGCTTCTGGCTGGACCGCAGTGTGGTCGCAAAGGAGCTGAAGTTTGTGACCCTGGTGAGTAGAATTTTCTTTTTGCTGCCCGGTTTCATTTTACCCTGGTGTTGTCTGAGGGACACCAAACTCAGAGAGTGAATAATCAAGTTTTGTAAGTTCCTCACAAGGAAGTTTTAACATGTCCTGCCACAAAGGTGTTTGGTTTGGTTACTCTTGCCTTTTGCCGATGTTATTTATTTATCCACCTTCTTTACAACTGCCTTGAATGCAGATTCCTTTTGACAGCCACTCAGACCAGGAGAAGAAGCCTCAGCTGGCGCTGTTTGGTTCCGGGGGCTAAACTAGCTTCATTCGGTTTAATGATTGTTTTTGCAAACCAAAAAGCAGTCATTTTCTGAATTAAGTAGCCCCTCTGTTTATGAGGAAGTTGAAAAATATATGTGTAAACAGTGTTTGAAGCATAAAAGTGAAACTAAACAAGAGTTCGAGGATGACTTCCTGATACATAGATTTGGTGGACCATTTAAATCCTATTTTGCCCCCCATACATGTGTCAAGTTATGAAAAAGGAGGGGAGAGGCTGCCTAATGCGTGATGTCAGAGGAAGAACGTACACTGTTGGCATTTTTTTTAATAGAGAGTTTGAAAAGTAAAGGGGAATGATTGCTTTACATATATGAGTCAGAATGAATCCTTTTATATCTCTTGGTTTCTGTTTGTGTATTTGATATTTTCAGTATCTCTATTACTCTTTTGTCTGTTTCACTCATTGTTTCTCTCTGCCTCTGACCCTTTTTTGTTTTTCACAGGCTCTCTCAATCTCTTTCTCTGCCTCACACTTTTTATTTGATCATGAACGTATGCTGATAAAAAAGTAGGTTTTCTTTCTGTAAGACTACTACTCAAAATTTATTTTAGTTATATTTTTATAATTTATTTAAAAAGTAAACATGAAGTTTCTATTTAATCAGCTTAGTGTAGTCAGTCAGAATTCCTTCCTTCTACAAAAACAATTTCATAACCATGTGTTTATGCAAATCATGATTCTTAGTCTAATATCGCTTTAGTAGGTCATGAGTCAACAATGAGAGAGAGAACCAGAGAAATATATGATCAGTTTATTTACAAATGATTCACCAGTTGTAAGGCTTGTTTTGAAAAAGCTGTATAATATTGTGTACCTGACATAAAGCAAAGTTAGATTTTAAGTTACATAGTGAAATGTATGTGAGTTAGACTTTTAACTCTGTTCATGGGTTCCTTGCCAAAGTGTGCATTAAGAAAGTGAGGGGAGCCAGACCAGGCGGTGGTGCAGTGGATAGAGCATCAGACTGGGATGTGGAGGACCTAGGTTCGAGACCCCAAGGTCACCAGCTTGAGTTCGGGCTCATCCGGCTTGAGCAAAAAGCTCACCAGATTGGACCCAAGGTTGCTGGCTTGAGCAAGGGGTTACTTGCTCTTTTGAAGGCCCGTGGTCAAGGCACAGATGAGAAAGCAATCAATGAACAACTAAGGTGTCGCAACAAAAAACTGATGATTGATGCTTCTCATCTCTCTCCGTTCCTGTCTGTCTATCCCTCTCTCTCTCTCTCTCTGTTCTTGTAAAAAAAAAAAAAAGTGAGGGGAGCCTGACCATGGCACAGCGAATAGATCTTCAACCTGGGATGCTGAGGATCCAGGTTAGAAACCCCGAGGTCACCGGCTTGAGAACGGGGTTGCAGGCTTGAATGTAGGATCATAGACATGACCACATGGTCACTGGCTTGAGCCCAAGGTCACTGGCTGGAGCAAGGGATCACTCACTCTGCTGTAGCCCCCCAGTCAAGACACATATGAGAAAGCAATCAATGAACAACTAAGGTGCCACAATTTTGAGTTGATGCTTCTCATCCTTCTCCCTTCCTGTCTGCCTGTCTGCCTCTCTCTCTCTTGTTAAAAAAAAAAAAGTGTGAAGACTCTGCAGAAATTATACTGCCAACACTGTAAACCTGTGACAAGCTGTTTGAGTCATAATCCTCTTTGAGATGTTACAGTGAACTCCCAGTTAACTGCATGTAGCAAGTCTCTTCTCTGTGTTTTACCAGGACCCAAGCTAACTTCCCTTGACGACCAAACTCTGTGGGTTTCCTTTCTTCTCCTCCACTCTTGCTTAACATCTGTTTAGGAAGTCCAAGTTAATTGTTCCCTAAGAAAAACCTTAAAGTTAGCTCACTGTGAGCTAAAAAAATTAATTATCACACAAGGCCAATGTTAACAATCTTTCCTACCACAGCTTCCTTCCATTAATGGTAGATGAAGGGCAATTTAATACACCTCTTCTGGCCCTTGCGAAAGAACTTCTGTCTGCCTGACCTGTGGTGGCGCAGTGGATAAAGTGTCGACCTGGAAATGCTGAGGTCGCCGTGTTCGAAACCCTGGGCTTGCCTGGTCAAGGCACATATGGGAGTTGATGCTTCCAGCTCCTCTCCCCCTTCTCTCTCTCTGTCTCTCGTCTCTCTCTCTCTCTCTCTCTCTGTCTCCCCCTCTCCTTTCTAAAATGAATAAATAAATTAATTAATTAAAAAAAAAAAGAACTTCTGTCTAAGGACTTAAGCCAGAAGATATTACTTTCTTCTTTCTGTTAATTATAGCAAATATTTGAGTATAAGTGGTTCAATAATATACTCAGGAAAATCCTTAGAAAATTATCAGGAAAACCAGAATAAAAGAAAGGTACCTCGGATTAAAGTGGTAATGTTAATGGCAATAACCAATAATTAAGTGCTTACTAGGTGCCAGGCACTGTTCTGAGAGTTCAATATGAATTATGTCACATAATCCTCCCAAAATTTCTATAAAGTAGTGTTGCCAGGAAAACATAGGATGCCCAGTTAAGTTTGAATTTCAGATAAACAGCAAATAATCTTTTAGTGTAAGTATATTCCATGCAATATTTGGGCATCCTGTATTTTTGTTTGCTAAATCTGGCAACCACTGCCTAAGGTTTTTGTATAAACCTCTTATCCCTATTTTATAGATGAAAAAATTGAGGCACAATGAGGTTAAACAACTTGTCCATGGGGTTGGTCAAATGAGTTTGTAAATATGATATATGTGTTTGCTCGCTTGTGATTTATATTGGGTGTGGGGGACAGGCTGTAGGCAGGCCGGGTCATTGTAGCCTAGGGTTTGGTTTTGAGACTGGGCTTTTCCCCACACCCTTGACTGATTGTATGATCTGGGTGGTGCACTCTCATGAGGAATCCAATTATGCCTTGGATAAGTGACTTTGTATCAGAGACTTCCTTGTTTGTATATTGGATTAAGGGATTTTGGTTTTCTACACTATAAAGTGGGACAGACCAGGAGCTGGCTCACACAGTTCCTGCTATCACAATTGCAGGGGCTTCTCTGATCCCTTGCCCTTCATGGGAAAAGCTGGTTTTCTGCTCTTCCCTTGTCTTCTTTTGTGGTTTGCCTGTCTTGGTGAGACACCAATAAATAGGATGACCCCCCATCCTCTGACTCCGCCATTTCTTTATCGTCTGCCCGAATCCAATGGGAACCTGCATGTGAATGGCCACGATGGTGGTTCCTGGCCTTACAACTGGCGTAGTTTCCGGCAGGATTCAGAGATTGGTATGGGGCCACCACCCTTGATGGGTGGGGTAGAGTACTGGTTGCTGTTCTGGCTCCCCATGGCTGTCCTTTTAGGGGCCATGGGCTACGTGTTTTTTACTCAAGAGGAAACCAGGAGTTCTGTGCGAGAAGCTGCCCGAGGTCAAAAGCTTCAGTATGAATTGCAAATAGAATGGCAGAAAAGGCTGGAATTGGAGTGAGCACTGGAGAAGGAATTACGGGTTCGAGAGTTGCAGTTTACCCTGGAAGCTGAACGTTTTCACCGGCAGTTGTTGGAGAAACAACTGCGGATTCAAGAGCTCGAGTCTCAGCTTCTGGCCAAAAGCCAGCAGCCACAGGAGCCTAAACGGTCATCAAAGGAGCAGCAGCATCCATGCCGGTGGATTGGCTTTGAGTCAGTGGGAGCAGGCGCTTGCAACTCCTCTTCTGAGGATGAGAAGGCTCAGGCTGAAGCTGCCATACGCACACTAAGAGCCTGACCAGTTGTCGCCAAGAAGGTAAAAACCCAGCAACAAAGAGTCCCTCAGGGGCAGCCACAGCCTCCTGCCCAGGTAATGGTCCGGCCCTATACCCAGGCAGAGCTGATGGAGTTGGGGGCACAATTTAGGCAGAAACCTACTGAATCCCTGGTAACCTGGTTACTACAATTATGGGATATAGGGGTGAATGGCATCATGCTCTCCGGAACAGAGATGGAGAAATTGGCCGCCATTACCACACACTCTTCCTTGAGGCAGCGTCTTCAGAACTGCCATGGCAACCCAGGAGACCATACCCTATTAGAATGGGTGATGGCTGCCATTCGTATGGTCTGGCAGAATGCTGGAGAACTGCCGGGGGCAATGAGTCCGTGGCAGTACTACAGTGAGTTAGTAAAGGTCCTTCGGGAACTAGGTATGAAGAATGCTGTTTTCAACCCTGGTTCTCGTGGGCCAGATGAGGAAGTGTTTACGGCAAAAATGAGGAATTTGTCCTTGCTAGCGCCCCATCAGCCCTTTTTGGGTCACTTGTGGCTATCTTGGGCCCCTATGTGGGGCAGCCCATCAATGCAGTTACACAGATGGTAGCAGATTTGGGAGAGCTGGAGGCTGCTCGGGATCATAAAGCAGTGAGGGCTGCTGCCTATGTTTCCCCCTCAACTAACAAGGGAAACGGGCCTGTAAAGGTTACCTGAACGCAGATGTGGGTAGACTTGATTGCGGCTGGAGCAGATAAGGGGAAATTGGATGGCCAGTCTAATAAAATTCTTTTGGAGCTTTGGCGGCAGCTTAAACCAGAACAGAAGTTCCAGCCACTGAGACGAAAGGCCCCAGCAGCTACCAATAAAATGTTTGGTGCACACACAGCTCGGTTACAAGATTATATGATAGAGACGGCCAAGGGAGAGGAGAACTCCCAAGACCCATTGTACCAGTTTGAATAGGAAAAAGGCCGAGGGACCGTCTAACGGGGATGGGCGGGGACCAGAGGCCACATGTGGAACTGGCTATCCACTGGTCCCCTTCCAATGTACAACGGGTGTTGGCCTTGGTGGATACAGGTGCAGAATGTTCCCTTCTCTATGGAAACCCAGAGCGGTTTGTTGGGACCCCAGTGGCCGTTGACGGTTATGGGGGCCAAACTGTTCAAGTGAAGCCAATAACTATTCCATTGGGGATAGGGAGACTGCTTCCTAAGCCATATAAGGTGTATGTATCTCCTATTCCTGAATATATTTTGGAGGTAGATGTCTTGCAAGGACTGTGGTTGGAAACTACAGCTGGGGAGGTCCGGCTGCGGATCAGGGTTGTGAAGGCAGTATTGCGGGGACACGCATCACATTCCCCTTTGCAATTACCCATCCCTCAGCGTGTGACTAACACCAAGCAGTACCGCCTGCCAGGTGGTTATGAAGAAGTCACAGGGACAATCCTTGAACTAGAAAAGGTGGGGATCATCCGGCCAGCACACAGTCCTTACAACTCCCCAGTATGGCCTGTGCGCAAAGCAGATGGAACCTGGAGAATGACAGTAGATTACAGGGAACTTAATAAAGTTGTCCCCCCTTTGCACGCTGCTGTTCCCTCGATAGCTAACATGATGGATCGGCTAAGCCATGAGTTGGGGACATACCACTTTGTGGCAGACTTGGCCAATGCTTTTTTCTCTATTGATATAGCCGCAGAGAGTCAAGACTAATTTGCCTTCAGTTGGGAAGGGAGACAATGGACCTTTACAGTGTTACCCCAGGGCTATTTGCATAGCCCCACCTTGTGCCATGGACTGGTGGCTGCTGACCTGGCTAAATGGAAACAGCCAGAGGTAGTCCACATGTACCATTATATTGATGATATTATGCTAACTAGTGATTCTCTTTCAGAATTGGAGCAAGCAGTCCCTACCCTGCTATCCCATTTGAAAGCATGTGGCTGGGCAGTTAACGAGAACAAATTACAAGGACCTGGGTTATCTGTTAAATTCTTGGGAGTTGTCTGGTCGGGTAAGACAAAAGTTATCCCTGATGCAGTTATAGATAAGATTCAAGCATACCCCATGACCACTACGGTAAAACAGTTACAGGAATTCTTAGGTTTGTTGGGGTATTGGCGAGCATTTATACCGCATTTGGCTCAGTTACTACACCCCTTGTACAACCTTATTTGAAAGGGGGTTCGCTGGGATTGGACTGAGCAGGCGCAAGGTTCATTTGCAGCTGCTAAGAGAGCTGTCAAGGTGGCACAGGCCTTGAATGTGTTTGATCCTGCCAGGCCCTGTGAGCTGGATGTTCATGTAACCTCAGAGGGGTTTGGATGGGGCTTGTGGCAGCGGACAGAGCACCTACGGCAACCTATTGGGTTTTGGTCCCAATTGTGGAAAGGTGTTGAAGTTCGTTACTCATTAGTAGAGAAGCAGCTGGCAGCTGTGTATGCTGCCCTCCTGGCAACTGAGAGTATTACAACCACAACACCAGTTACAGTCAAAACAACATACCCTATAGCTGGATGGGTGAGAGATTGGGCAACTAAATCACGTAGTGGTATGGCCCAAATGTCTACCCTGGCCAAGTGGGGTGCCTATCTGCAACAACGCTGTGCTCTAAGCACCAGCCTATTGAGGGCAGAGCTGCAGGAAGTCTTGGATCCAGTCACCTATGCGACCTTAGATCAGGTACAACTGGGGCTCAGGAGGCAGAACCTGAGGTCAGTCCCTACCAGGAGGGGCGGGTGCCCATCCCCGAAGATGCCTGGTATACTGATGGTTCCAGCAGGGGCCAACTTGCCAAATGGACAGCTATCACCTTCCATCCGGCCACTGAGACTATTTGGATGGACACGGGTACAGGCCAAAGCAGCCAATGGGCAGAATTAAGAGCTGTTTGGCTAGTTGCCCATAATGAGCCCTCACCTCTGGTGATCTGTACTGACAGCTGGGCTGTCTATCGTGGACTGACCCTTTGGATTGCTACTTGGCACATTAACCAGTGGATGGTAATGCACCGTCCACTATGGGGTCAGGCCATGTGGCAGGACTTATGGGAAATAGGACACCAGAAGCAGGTGACAGTATATCATGTCACAGGGCATGCCCCTCTAGCCCATCCTGGGAATGATGAGGCAGATATGTTGGCAAGGGTGCGATGGTTGGAGACTGCACCTGCAGGTGATGTGGCACAGTGGCTCCACCAGCGCCTCCCCATGCAGGACAGAAAACTATGTGGGCTACGGTTAAGGCTTGGAACTTGCCTGTGTCCTATGCAGAGGTACTTGCAGCCTGTGAGCAATGTGCAGTATGTTCCAAGGGGCACCCTCGGAGACCACTGGTGTCACCTGGACAGATCCAGAGGGGTCATGTTCCACTGACATGATGGCAGATAGACATCATTGGACCCTTACCAAAGTCAGAAGGGTATCAGTATGCAGTCACTTGTGTAGATACTGCCACCGGGCTGCTTGCTGCTTACCCCGCTCGTAACCCTGACCAGAGGGCAGTCATACAGGCTCTGGACCACCTGAGTGCTGCATACGGGCGACCGCTGGTCCTTGAAAGTGACAATGGTACCCACTTCACTGGTTCAACGGTGAGGCAATGGGCTCAAAAGCTGGGGGTGGACTGGAAGTATCATGTTCCCTACCACCCCCAGGCTGCTGGTATCATTGAGCGGTATAATGGACTCTTAAAGCAGGGACTGCGACAGGAGGGGGGCACCGGCTCTCTTACTGGATGGACACACAGCTTATGGACAGTACTTCGGATTTTGAATGAGCGACCTCAACGGGGAAGCCCAGCTCCAGTAGAGGCCCTCCTGCATCGGACAGCTGCCCCCATTCAGTTGCAGATACACACCAAGAACATTTTACTCAAGCCAGGTTTTGGACAGCAGGGCAACGTGCTCTTGCCTGCTCCAACAGCCCTTCTTAAAGGACAACGGCTTCAATGGACTTGGCCCTGGACTGTACAGGCCCCCCATCTGAGATGGTGGCCTTGTTGGCACCATGGGGAAAGGGGTTAGAGGTGGACCTCCAGTTAACTCCTTGGGCAACCAGCACCTGGCCACCTAAGGTAGAAGTGTATTATCCCTTGAGTGCTCAAGGGGACAGCATTTTGAAGGGCACCTTTGTAATTTCTTTATGGCCAATAATGAGTTCTCCTTTTTTACTACACATAGAACCAGCAGATGCTGGTGTATTGGCCAATAAGGTTTGGTATGCCCGCTCAGGGCGGCCTCTGGTGCCAGCTACGGTGCTGTCTGCAGACAAAACTCTGGCCTGTATTCTGCCAGAGGGAAAAGATTTGCCTCTCTTGGTGCCGCTGACAGCTCTCTCATTTCGTCCATAGCTTTCGATCTGTTAATCCTATTGCTGTATTTGTACTATCTCTGTTTATGCAATGTATCCCACTCCTTGCACAGTGACCATCATGGAAGATACCTGTGGTTTAGATTGTAAAGCGAGCAAAAGGGGTGGAATGTTGGTCAAATGAGTTTGTAAATATGATATATGTGTTTGCTCGCTTGTGATTTATATTGGGTGTGGGGGACAGGCTGTAGGCAGGCCGGGTCATTGTAGCCTAGGGTTTGGTTTTGAGACTGGGCTTTTCCCCACACCCTTGACTGATTGTATGATCTGGGTGGTGCACTCTCATGAGGAATTCAATTTTGCCTTGGATGAGTGGCTTTGTATCAGTGACTTCCTTGTTTGTATATTGGATTAGGGGTTTTTGGTTTTCTACACTATAAAGTAGGACAGACCAGGAGCTGGCTCACACAGTTCCTGCTATCACAATTGCAGGGGCTTCCCTGATCCCTTGCCCTTCATGGGAAAAGCTGGTTTTCTGCTTTTCCCTTGTCTTCTTTTGTGGTTTGCCTGTCTTGGTGAGACACCAATAAATAGGATGGCCCCCCATCCTCCGACTCCGCCATTTCTTTATCGTCTGCCTGAATCCAATGGGAACCTGCATGTGAATGGCCACGATGGTGGTTCCTGGCCTTACACATGGTCACACAGTTGAGCTTTGAACACAAGCTGCATGATCCCAGAGGCCAGGCCCTTACTCACTGCACATATGTTCCGATTGTGTGTGTGAGACCCAGCACATAGAGCTGAGATCTCCCCGTGGAGGTTTGGTGTACTGTCTCGACTCACAATCAGCAGGTGATTTTCTTGCTTTTTCCTCTGTGATCCAAAATAAATAAATCTCCCCCAATTCTGAGATGCTGTTCTTGGCAGAAGGAGCAGGAAACTGTCCTTGGTTCTTGTTGGTCAAATAAGTATGTAAATATGATATATAGTTTGCTCGCTTATAGTTTGCATTGTTTGTGTGGGACAGGCTGTAAGCAGGCCGGGTCATTATAGCCTAAGGCTTAGTTTTAAGACTAAGCTTTTCCCCACACCCTTGAATGATTGCATGATATGAGGTGGTGCACTCTCATGAGGAATCCCATTATGCCTCAGATAAGTGACATTGTATCAGAGACTTCCTTGTTTGTATATTGGATTAAAGGTTTAGATTTCTATACTATAAAGTGGGGCAGACTGGGAGCTTGCTCTCTCTTGGTTCCTGAGATTAGCATTAGAGGAGAGAGCAGAGAAAGGCCATGTAGAGGAGAGGAGAAGCAGCCAAGATGGCAGAGTTCTCAAGAAGAAGCCAGTTTGTGCAGAGAGAAGGAGATGGGGAACAGAGGTGAATAAGGCTGGTGAGGTAAAACCTTTGATTCTAGGAAACTTGGATAAGTCAGTGGCTTTAGGAGCCCTGAATGGAAAGGGAAGTGTTTTCCCACTGTGTGTATTTCTTGCCCACCGGGTGCAAGCTAGGATTAAAGGTAATGGCCCACCAGTTCTTGGCTCTGTTGTTTCATTACTGTCTTTCCAAATCTAAAGTGAACCTGCATGGGCCAGGCAGCTGTGATGGTGGCCATGACTATTGGCTTTACAGTTCTTATTCTGTCTCATACACAGATAAAACATATTCACTAAAGTGTTTCCAATAAAAGGCTAGTTTGACGAGTTGTTAATAGACATTGCTTGGTGTAAGGCCAGGAGCCGTCATCGTGACCATTCACATGCAGGTTCCCATTGGATTCGGGCAGACGATAAAGAAATGGTGGAGTCAGAGGATGGGGGGCCATCCTATTTATTGGTGTCTCACCAAGACAGGCAAACCACAAAAGAAGACAAGGGAAAAGCAGAAAACCAGCTCTTCCCATGAAGGGCAAGGGATCAGGGGAACCCCTGCAATTGTGATAGCAGGAACTGTGTGTCTGAGCTCCTGGTCTGTCCCACTTTATAGTGTAGAAAACCAAAATCCCTTAATCCAATATACAAACAAGGAAGTCTCTGATACAAAGTCACTTATCCAAGGCATAATTGGATTTCTCATGATAGTGCACCACCCAGATCATATAATCAGTCAAGGGTGTGGGGAAAAGCTTAGTCCCAAAACCAAACCTCAGGCTACAACAACCTGGCCTGCTTATAGCCTGTCCCCCACACCCATTATAAGTCACAAGCGAGCAATCGTATATATCATGTTTACAAACTTATTTGACCAACACTTGGTAAAATGGGTTTCAACAGTTAAATCAGCTTTGGGAATTGAATATGGTTTAAACTATGTTTTAACGTCTCTTAAAGGCAGGACTCCTTGCAGTCTGTAATATTCTAATATGTACTGCGGCTTTCAAAGAAAAGGGTCAGTAAATTGTATTCCCTAAATTTTGACTACCGAATCCATCTCATTTTTTTTCCAGAGAGTATGCCATGGAAAAATCTGAAATAATTGCTATTTTAAATTTTATATAAACAGAATAAGAATGGTGAATCACAAGGTACTGTCAAACAGCTTCACTAGTTATCATTCATGGCCAATCTTGTTTCATCCTTATGCCCACAACCTCCTACTATAGTCCCATACAACATTGTCTCATTCATAAATAGGGAGATGCCATTTGAGAGCATTCTCTCTCCCTAAGCGAAGGGGAAACCACAAGTTCAGGTGATCTCAGAGAAAAAACTCCTTCCACCCAGGTTTTACAAAGAAAGATGATGAGTCACACAGCATAAGCTCTTCTCATTCTTCAGGGATGACCTTGCAAAAGTCATACTCAAGTCATAGACTCTCCTCTGTGAAAATAGCATTGAGCACATCATCTCTACCCTGGGATGGGTAACTTCCACATTGTGGGTGGGCAAATTCAAATGATGCTAGCCATCCCACTTTTCCCAGGACAGTGGATTTTCGGGGTTCTTCCTCAGTCCTGTAAAGTAAAAAATTGGCAAGTTATTTAGGCTAGCAGCCCAGTGTAAGTCTAAATTTTCTAATGCTATATGCTAAATAAAAGTTGAAAGCTATACCAAGGAAAACATTAAACTTTCCTTAATTGAAGTTCCAGCATCACTTACTAAGGATGAGACAGACCATGACAGGTCACTTAATTCAGCTGAGTCTTGAGTTCCTCAAATGTACAGTTGGAGATGATGACCATAACTGTGCTTCCTACTTCACAGAGTTATCTTTAGTTTCAAATGACATGATATGCATATGAAAGTGTGAGCCATGATACAAATGTACGGAGCTATGAGTAGTCATCAGTCTAAAACAGAAGCTTTCCAACTTCTTGGATAAAATCTAGCTGGTCTTTAGTTATTCTTTGCTTCTTAATTGTGGTAAAAGACGCAGAACATAAAATTTTTCCACCTTGACCATTTTAAGGGCACGGGTCAGTGGCATTAGGTGTATTCACATTGTTGTGCTACCGTTAGAACCACCCAGCTCCAGAATTCTTTTCATTTTGTAAAACAAACTCCATGTCCATTAATCAGTACTTCCCCATTATCCCCTTCCCCTAGCCCCTGGCAACCACCATTCTACTTTCTATGAATTTGACTGCTCTATATACCTCATATAAATAAAATCACACAGTATCTGTCCTTTTGTGACTGACTTGTTTTACTTAGCATCATATCCTCAAGGTTCTAGATGATATTTGAGCTTATAAATTTAATAAGATACAAGGTTTTTTAGAGTTTATAAAATTAACAAACTCAGTAATTAAGCACATGTATAACTGAAAGGGAGCAAAAGAAAGAGAACTATAAGGTATTAGATAATTATTTATGCCAGAACCTTAGACTATTTCACTTGTCTGTATTCAAGTCTCCCCCATCTATTTTCTCTTAGAGGAGACACACCTGCAGTGTGGTGTGAGATGGGGAAAGCTGGAGGGGAGGGCAGAGAGAGGATACAACCACAGTTCCAGAAAAGCACACTGAAGACCTGAGTTGCATCTTAAAGTGTGGACAAGGCTCACCCGGAGTGAGGATGATGGAGACGCAGAGACCTGACTCTGGAGACCGATTCAGTGACACAGATCCACTTTATTAAGGAAGTAAGCTAGCTTATATACACAGGTTCAGCCAATAGAATGTTACAGCATGTCCTTCACAGCCAGTGGCTGAAAAGGTCAGGGAGCTGCCTGGTTGGCGCTGAGTTACTTCCTTACAGCAGGCGAGCTCCCTTCTGGGTGTGCCTAGGAGGGTTTCAGGGCTGGAGTGTTCTCACAGCATTGCATCAGCCACGGCTGCTAGGAATGAGCTCTGCACTCTACCTACATCTCCCCCTTCTCTTTTAATCAGGGCCAATTGGGCTTGATGAATGCTGTTGTTGTCTCTACAGGCAGTATAATGAGCACACATAAGCAAGAACAGAGTACCAGGGCCTGGGGGCCCATCAGGGGCCATTCTCTGGGCCTGCTCCGCTAAAGCCTTCATATCCCCCCCAGGTGATGGGGACGTTGGCTGCGAGGTCTTCTTCTGGAGACTCGCCATCTCCTGGGTTGGGGGGTTCGTCGGAGTGGTCATCTTGGGACACCAGGACTGGCCTTATGTTTCATCCTGGGATCCAAATTGGCTGAGGGCTGTTTTCTGGAAAGACACAAGCATAACCTCTCCCTTGCACTAGAAGGGGATGTGGACCCCGCCACTGTGCCGTGGCTGGGTCCTTCCAGCGTACCAATGGTAAAGGGGTTCGGTAGTGGCAACTTCTGCTTCTTCAGCTGGCGTAGCTGATGGTACAGTTAGCAATTCGGTTGGTTTTGTTTTTGCGCGCTCGGTCGTGAGTGTGTTAAACTCAGAGGCTAAGCCACTTTCCTCCTCAGTGGAGGGGGGCGCTCCTCAGGGAGAGGGGTAGCCTGTGATATTTTTGGAATGGGGGAGCGCCAGACAGGCATGCATGTATGGCTAGTAGGGCAGGAGTGAGGCCGATAGGGAAGGTTTGTCCTTCATGTACTTCGGCCAAACTTACGCGTCGGCATGTCCCTAAGCCAGGGATTGAAACCAGAGAGGATCTCCCAGTAAGTTCAAAGATCCTTTTCCTGTATGGTGGTTCCTCAAAAAACTGCAAATAGAACTACCTTATGACCCAGCAATCCCTCTACTGGGTATATACCCCAAAACCTCAGAAACATTGATACGTGAAGACACATGTAGCCCCATGTTCATTGCAGCACTGTTCACAGTGGCCAAGACATGGAAACAACCAAAAAGCCCTTCAATAGAAGACTGGATAAAGAAGATGTGGCACATATACACTATGGAATACTACTCAGCCATAAGAAATGATGACATCAGATCATTTACAGCAAAATGGTGGGATCTTGATAACATTATAAGGAGTGAAATAAGCAAATCAGAAAAAAACAAGAACTACATGATTCCATACATTGGTGGAACATAAAAATGAGACTAAGAGTCATGGACAAGAGTGTGGTGGTTACCAAGGGTGGGGGGGGAGGGAGGACATGGGAGGGAGGGAGGGAGAGAGTTAGGGGGAGGGGGAGGGGCACAGAGAACTAGATAGAGGGTGACGGAGGACAATCTGACTTTGGGCGAGGGGTTTGCAACATAATTTGATGACAAAATAACCTAGACATGTTTTCTTTGAATATATGTACCCTGATTTATTAATGTCATCCCATTACCATTAATAAAAATTTATAAAAAAAAAAAAAAAAAAAAGATCCTTTTCCTAACTTTAACTCGCCTACTCTGCAATAGGGCATGGAGGGCTCTAGCTTGTGGGGCTCGGGAGTGAGGAAGAAGGTTTCCCATTGCAGATGGGCCACTCACCTGTCCCTTGGATGCTGGTTGGGTTCCTGTTCAGGCGCCAGTTGTGGACAAGGCCCACCAGGGGTGAGGATGACCGAGATGCAGAGATCCGACTCCAGAGACCAGATTCAGTGACGCAGATCCACTTTATTAAGGAAGTAAGCTAGCTTATATACATGGGTTCAGCCAATAGAATGTTACAGCATGTCCTTCACAGACAATGGCTGAAAAGGCCAGGGAGCTGCCTGGTTGGCGCTGAGTTACTTTCCTTACAGTGGGCGAGCTCCCTCCTGGGTGTGCCTAGGAGGGTTTCAGGTGCTGGAGTGTTCTCACAGCATTACATCAGCCACGGCTGCTAGGAATGTGCTCTGTGCTCTACCTACAAGAAAATGATAGACTTGGGAAATAAAGGATGAGTTTCTTTTAAAAATTGTGAAGGCAGAATCCCTGTGGATTGAATGTGAATGTTAAGGGGAAAGAGAAACCAAGATGACCCTGAGTTTTCTCATTTTGGTTGCTGGAAAGACATTGATGCATTGAGATAGGGTACATACAAGGCATTAAACATTTGAAATTCCTCAGAAGGAATATGGGTTATAAACACCAATAAAATATAAAATATTTTGTACTGCACAATTCACTATAGCACAGTGGTTAAGTGGGAAGACCACCTGGGTTTGAATACCAGCTCAACCGTTACTAGCTGTGTGACTTTGGATGAGTAACTTAACCTACCTGTGTCTCAGTTTCATCATCAGTAAAATGGGGATAATAGTACTTCATGGAGTTGTTATGAAGCTTCATTGAGTTAATACATAGAAGCCTCTCTGGCAAATGCCCCAAACATTGTAATTATTATTAATATACATACTCTTATACAATTATCCCATGTGTGTTTCTTTAATAATGTTCACATAACCAGTTAATTAAAATGCCAGGGGTTTTTTTTTCTATTTATTCTTCATATTCTGAAAATGATGATGTATTTACAAGTCTCTTTTAAGTTTGATCAGTTTTCTTCCTGGCATCAAACCACCGGCCCAATAAAAACTAGAAAAATATATATATTTAAAATGTTACTCAAGAATTCAACCATGGTTTGACTTACTGTTTGTTTCATTGACTTAACTGGTCCTCCTCTTTATAACTTTTGAATAGAATAGACTATCGACTGCCCTTTTATTTGTCTTCATCTTCATTGTCCACCTCTGAACAATACCTTTGAACACAGGCAGGAACTTCTCAAGGCCTGTAAATATTTTTTTCCTGCTTCTCTCAAAGTAAGAATTGCAGTTACAGCTACCATACTGTGAGCATCCACAAGATGTTAGGCTCTTTACATTTGTATTTTGAATCCCCCGAAAGTCCCAGTGATATGTATAATATCCCGCTACTACATCAGAGTAATAACAAAGGTGCTGGAACTTCTCTGTGATATACTGGGTGCTAGAGACTCACGATGTTAACCGTCTGGTGACACACCTCCAGTTGTGAGTTGGCTTATAAAAGAAGTACCAGACAGGCCCTGGCCAGTGGCTCAGTGGTAGAACGTCGGCCTGGCATGCAGGAGTCCCAGGTTCAATTCCTGGCCAGGGCACACAGGAGAAGCGCCCATCTGCTTCTCTACCCCTCCCCCTCTCCTTCCTCTCTGTCTCTCTCTTCCCCTCCCACAGCCAAGGCTCCATTGGAGCAAAGTTGGCCCGGGCACTGAGGATGGCTCTGTGGCCTCTGCCTCAGGCTCTAGAATGGCTCTGGTTGCAACAGAGCAACGCCCCAGATGGGCAGAGCATCGCCCCCTGGTGGGCGTGCCGGGTGGATCCCGGTCGGCGCATGCGGGAGTCTGTCTGACTGCCTCCCCATTTCTGGCTTCGGAAAAATACAAAAAAAAAAAAAAGAATTACCAGATAGAACTCTACCAGCGAACGAAACCAGGGCTCCTGCCTCCGCTCACAAACCCTCTAGTGTCTCTCCTTTGCTCTGTGGCTCCCTAGTCACAGGCCAAGGAGTGGCAGAGCTATCTGTGAAGATCTGCATGTTCTTCAAAGGCATGTTGCTGGGCGGAGCACTGTGCGCTAGGGTTGCTGCTGAGCCAAGTAGGAGGTCCACCCAGTTTGCTTGTACCTGCTCCTCCCTGGCTTTATGCGAATGCATTTTGTAAATTTTCAGAGTGCTAAACTGATCAGGGAAATTATATTTGGCTCAAAACATTTTAGTCGGCTGGACTGTCACTATAGGCACTAGAAGCATTCAGTCTTTTTTTTTTTTTTTTTAGTGAAGCAGACTCCCACAAGCGCCCCCACCGGAATCCACCTGGCAACCCAGTCTGGGCCAGATGCTGAAGTACCAAGCTATTTTTAGCATCTGAGGCTGATGTGCTTCAATGGAGCTATCCTCGTGCCCAGGGCCACGCTGGAACCAATCCAGCCACTTGCTGCAGGAGGAGAAGGAGAAAAGGGGGAGAGGGAGGGAGAGAGAAGTAGATAGTCACTTCTCCTGTGTGCCCTGACAGGGAACTGAACCTGGGACATCCATAAGCTGGGTGATGCTCTATTCACTGAGCCACAGGCCAGGGCCTAATGTGGGGTGTCTAGTCTATTGAAACCATATAATAACTTTAATTACTCAGTTCTGGGAAAGTATTTTACTTGCACTATTTGGGGATCTAAAACTCTAAAGTGTGTTTCCATTGTGAAAAGGGAAGCACTTATTAAGGTTAGCCTTAATAATCTCTAGTCATGACCAAGTCACCCTTAGTGACTAATAATTGTAGGTGCTCATCAGAGTATGCTATGAGGACACCATTTATGATAGTAATTCCTTATCTAACTGAAATGCTTTTTTAAGATCCACTGCACCATTAGCCCTCTGTTTGTTGAAGCCTGTTCCACTAAGATTTTAGTTTAGGGCAATAATTTTTCAACCTTTTTCATTTCATGGCACACATAAACTAATTACTAAAATTCTGCAGCACACCAAAAAATATGTATTTTTGGCTGATCTGACAAAAATAAATAGGTACAATTTGATTCATTCACACTGAAAAGCTATTGTTGTATTGGCTGGTGTTATTGTTTTATTTGACAATCTAAGGGAAAAGAGATCGGTGCCCCTGACTAAATAGTCAGGTATTGCATGTTTTAAAAGCCTTGCAGCACATTGGTTGAAAATTGCTGGCTTACAGGGGCCAAAAGGTCCATTTTCTTCAGACGCCAGACACAATCCAGGTCCTACAATCCTCGCTCACTGCCCTGGAATCCCATCTCAAAGACGGCTAAAGTCGGAGGCTATTTCTTGATCAGTGTCTACTGAACTATTTTACAGAATTTCTGAAGAGCACCCTTCTGGCTTTCCTTTCACTGGAGCGTCTGTGCTGTACAGGAAGTGCGGTACAGAGTTGCAATTACGGATGGATTTTAGGGTGAAATTTATTATAATTAATAACAATTAAAAATAATTAAGTCAAAATCAAAAGGGTTTTGAACTTATGTACCCTAAAGTAGGATAAAGAAATAGAATCAGCCCTGGCTAGTTGGCTCAGTGGTAGAGCGTAGGCCTGGTGTGCGGAAGTCCCGGGTTCGATTCCCGGCCAAGGCACACAGGAGAGGCGCCCATCTGGTTCTCCACCCCTCCCCCCTTTCCTTCTTCTCTGTCTCTCTCTTCCCCTCCCGCAGCCAAGGCTCCATTGGAGCAAAGATGGCCCAGGCGCTGGGGATGGCTCCTTGGCCTCTGCCCCAGGCGCTAGAGTGGCTCTGATCTCGACAGAGCGACACCCCGATGGACAGAGCATCCCCCCTGGTGGGCGTGCCGGGTGGATCCCGGTCGGGCGCATGCGGGAGTCTGTCTGACTGCCTCCCCGTTTCCAGCTTCAGAAAAATAAAATAAAAAGAAATAGAATCAACACAACAATAAGCTACATAACATCACCAGATGAAGAAACATCAGCATGGGTTCTAGAGTAGTAGCTAGTTAAAGCAGTAGACTAAGGAAAAAGAATTATGAGTATGTACAACTCTCACCAAACCGTGGAGGAACACGTCACCAGACCAGGATTTTTTAGCCTGGACTCCAATGTCGGCCACATGCCATGCATATCAACAAGGAAGGGTTCTCTAGAACATACAGGTGGGCTGAGACCCTACCTATGTTTATAGAAAAATTTTGGCTGGAGGTTATTACATAAGGACCCTTTGTGCATAACCTCTGGCAACAAAGAAAGGTCACCACGTTCTGAAATAATGAACTAGGCCAGCAATCAATTGGTAAGACCATCCTCCCTAGTTGCCAGGGAAACTGTAGCAGGACATCTCATCCCGCCCTGAGTAAATGACTCAGTCACTCCTGCAGCCATTTTTCATGACCCTTTTTGTTCATGTTCAACTGAGTTCAAATTCATATATTTCTTCTATACTGTTACTCTGCAGCATCTTAGCCAGGTAGTATAAGTGAAAAGTGCAGGAAATCTCAGATAATGCAATTAGATATGTTTGCTGACATCAGCGTAGACTTCATTTGTATTTCTTGAGTGTTTTTCTTCTCCTATCTTTTGTTTACAAAATAGCTTTGTGATTGGCTTGGTGTACTGCTCAGAAAGCATATTATAATCAAAGAACCAAGGTTTTAAAAGTTTGGGCTACTCTCCCCAAAGAGTGAAATACACATGACATGTATGCACATCCAAAGCATGTCCTTAAAGTACTGAGAATTTGCTTTTCTCATCTCTCTTCTGCTTTTTCTTTACCCTCAACCTCCTATAAACTAACAAATCATTGGCTCAAAATGGTTGCAAATTCTATGTAGCATTTAATAGCCACTATTTTATTATATGCAAAAATTTTAACACCGTTATTACCATCACCACAATTAAAAGAGGAATACTTCTGCCCATGTGTGATCAAGGGTATGTAAAGAGCCCCTGAACTATTTGGGGGCTGCACGATTTGGGCCTGCAGATGCCCCGTGTCAGTCATATGCGGCCAGCATATTAAAATTTCCTCCTTTAATAAAACTCTTCAAAATTTAAAAAAAGAGAGAGAGAAATACTTCTCCATCAGGGTTTGTCTGCAGTGAAGTGATCCTACTAAGCTTTGTGTTCCTTCTCATCCTATTGAATGTGCCGCTCAATCTCCATGTGGGGATCGCCTGCCTCCTAATGTCTTGTCATCTTGTTATTTACATCACCTGACACAGAGGAAAGAAAAGCTTAGAGCAGTTCTTAACCTAGGATTTACCTGGAGAGGTTTTTAAAATCCTGATTCCCTGGCCATATCTCAAACTAATTAAAACCAAATCACTCAGGGTAGGTCCATCCTCAGAATTTCTTTTAACTCCCCAGGTGATTTCATGAGCAGCCAAGGTTGAGAACCAGTGGTTTAAAAAAACTTCTGTTATGATAAGCAGAGGCAAAAAACCTAAGTGAAATTTATAACATTACTGTTTTAATCTATTTTCAGGTTTTTAGGCATGGAGACCGAAGTCCCATTGAAACCTTTCCTAATGACCCCATTAAAGAATCCTCATGGCCACAAGGATATGGCCAACTCACGCAGGTTGGTTGCATTTTTAACTAAAGTTGGTGATAAATCTCAAGGGAAACTAAACATAGTGAGGTTTATAATCTATTGAAGCCATATAACTACTTTAGTTGCTCAGATCTGGGAATGTATTTTGCACAATTACCTGGGATCTAAAAAGTTCAAAATGTGTTTTGATTGTGAAATAAGAGGAACTAATGGTTGGCCTAGTTCATTTCTAATCATATCCAATTCAGCCTTAGTGACTAGTAACTTTAGGAAGAGTGTATAGCAGTGATAGTCAACCTGGTCCCTACCGCCCACTAGTGGGCGTTCCAGCTTTCATGGTGGGCGGTAACGGAGCAACCAAAGTATACATATAAATAAAATGATAGATTTAACTATAGTAAGTTGTTTTATAAAGATTTATTCTGTCAAACTTAGCAAAAATCTGACATAAAGTACTTGGTATAAATTTTATAAAGTAAAGTTACTTCCCTACTTTATAAATCACCATTACTGTGGAACCGGTAGGCAGTTAGAAAATTTTACTACTAATGGAGATACAAAAGTGGATGGTAGGTATAAAAAGGTTTGACTACCCCTGGTGTATAGCATTGCCTGTTTTGATATTTTTTTATCCTGTGAGTTTTGTTAAAGCATAAGAGGTGTGCGTGGACAAGAGAAGAATATAGAAGCTTAGCGATCCTGAAGAGAGCCAAAAAATACTTAAAAGCCAGACCCTGAGTTTCTCAGGCTCTACTTGAGAAAGTAAAAAATAATTTTGTAATCAATAAGGTGAATCAACAGGGTTGGGAAAACATGATTCCTCTGGAAGTGCTGATACAAAACTTGATTTCTTGTCAGCTGGGTATATTGGGATTGAGCCTTCCTTATAAGTGGTCACTTCCACACAGGAAGCCCTACTTCCTACAGAGCACCCAAGGAGAAGGTGAACCAGAGAACAAAGGCAAATGTAGTCCCTGCTCCAGTGCCCTACAACCTTCAGTTGTAAGAGTGAACGGCTCTTCGGTTTGACCAAAGCACTGTTTAAGTCTATTGAGATAATGTCAAAGAATACTTAGAGTTGGCCCTGGCCAGGTAGTTCAATAGAGCATTGTCCCAATACAACAAGGTTGTAGGTTAGATCCCTGGTCAAGGCACATACAAGAATCAACCAATAATTTTAAAAACCAACCAATGAATGCATAAGTAGGTAGAACCAATGTTAATCTCTCTCACTCTTTCCCCCTCTCTATAATATCGATCAATCAATCATTTTTTGTTAAAAGTTCACTTTTAGAAAACTTAGAGTTGGATATCTCCAATACTAATGGGTCTTAATCTTGACCAAACATTTGAATTATTTGAAGAGCTTTACAAAGTATTGATGTCTGCCTGGGAGACTCTTTTTTTTTTTTTTTTTTTGTATTTTTCTGAAGCTGGAAACGGGGAGAGACAGTCAGACAGACTCCCACATGCGCCCGACCAGGATCCACCCGGCATGCCCACCAGGGGGCGACGCTCTGCCCACCAGGGGGCGATGCTCTGCCCCTCCGGGGCGTCGCTCTGCCGCGACCAGAGCCACTCTAGCGCCTGGGGCAGAGGCCAAGGAGCCATCCCCAGCGCCTGGGCCATCTTTGCTCCAATGGAGCCTCGCTGTGGGAGGGGAAGAGAGAGTCAGAGAGGAAGGAGAAGGGGAGGGGTGGAGAAGCAGATGGGCGCTTCTCCTGTGTGCCCTGGCCGGGAATCGAACCTGGGATTTCTGCACGCCCAGGCCGACGCTCTACCACTGAGGCAACCGGCCAGGGCTGGGAGACTCTTATTTAATTGGTCTAGAGTATGGCTTGGATATTGGGATTTTTGAAGTTTCTTGGTTGATCAGTGGACTCTAATGTGCAGCCAAAGCTGAGAATTATTACCCTAACTCACCTACAACGTTTAATAGAGGAGGAAACTCAGAGGGGCTATTTGAGGCCAGCATCTTCTGGCTCCCACGTCAGAGTTCTTCCCATCATAGTCTACCCAGCTTGTGGCATCTTGAATAAGAGGTGTTACAACAATTCAGGGCTGCTTCTTAATAACTATGATTCTATATGGACTCTGCTCCCTTGCTGTGCTTTTCCTATAAGACCAAAAGATTTTTCTAGATGGTGGGAATTATACTGCTCACAAAAATAGGGGATATTTCAAAATGAATATGAAGCGATAAAAATATCTTTCATTTTTTGTGAGCAATGTATATCCTTCTTCTGAGAGTGTCTTGACTAACCATCAGAATCTCCGAAAACAGTGTTTCTCAAGCTTTCTAGTGCAAATGAATCATTTGGAGATCTTGTTAAATGCAGATTCTAACTCACCTGGTCTGACATGGGACCTGGAATTCTGCATTTCTAACATGCTTCCAGGTGATGCCAGTGGTATTGATACATGGACATTCTTCAGTCTAATGCTCTCCCAACTGAGCTATTTCGGCGTGATACATGGACATTCTTGAAGTAGCAAGGTTCTAGAGTTCAAATCTTGCCCTTCACCAGATACTTCCAATCTACACAATGACAAGTAATGGCTTTCTAGATCAGTGGTTCCTAAAGTGTGGTCCCTGCACCAGCAATATCACTTGATATAACTGTAAATTTTCTGGCCCCACCCATTGAACCAGAAACTCTGGGGTGGAAACCTGGGAATCTTTGTTTTAGTGAATCCTTCAGGTGATTCTGTACATGGCAAAGTTTGAAAACCACTGCTCTATAGAAAGTGGCTATTTCCTCAAAAGTCAGTTGTAAGTTTGAACAACCATTAGAACTAAAAAGTACCTGCTTATTCAGCTACCCAGGTCATCTAGGAAACTCACAAACCTCAAAACACACATGACTCCTTTTCTACCTCCTTCCCCATTCTAGAGAGGTGGTGATGATAGTGGTAGCCAGGAGTGCAGGAAATGAGCATATGGGGCCAAGCAGAAGCCACAGCGACCACATCCTCTTTGACTCTTGAAGCTTTGGGAAAGCTCTGGATTAAAGACAGATTTGAATGCAGTGTTATTCAAAGCATGGTGCTCTATAATCTGGATCCGAATCACTCAGGGCACTTGCTAAAATGCAGATTCCAGGCCTATACCCAAGATATAATGAGCAGGAATTTCTGTAGGAAATGCACTTCAACAAGCACTCCTAGATAAATTTTGCTTCTGGTGCACAGAAATGCTTGAGGATCAATGAGCTAGCTAAAGCAGTGCATCTCAATGACTGCTGGCCAGAACCTTAGTGAGCTTGTGAAAAACAGATCCCTATGCTCACCCCCAAAGTAGGTGAGGCCCAAGGGTTTGGTTTCTAACATACTCCTAAATATGCTAATACTGCTGATCCACAGACCACACTTTGAGTAACAGGCTCTAGTTTTTATATAACAGGCATAAATAAACTGTACAAATAATAAAACATTGCACGCAGAGGTTGAAAATGATCTTCAGATTAATCAAATCCAACCTCTTATCAGATGATGAATTTCTTTCATCAACCCCTCAAGTGGTCAACCAGCCCTTTGAATCATCTGCCCACAGAGATGACCGCTGATGCTCTACCACACCAGACATGAGTCATTTACATTAAATCGATCCACCACCAACTACTAACTGTGGGCGGCTCTATGTAAAGTGCTAATGAAGATAAACAGCTTTCCCTGGGAATCAGGACTGAAAATGACAGCTTTCTCTTGTTTTCATTTAAAAATATGCTGTTATTTTGGAACTATTAAAGTATACCATTGTTTACTGTTTTAGTGAGGAGAGTTAAGATGCAGAGATAAGAGTCACAGGACTTATTTTGAGTAATTTTTGCCTTTATTCTTTTCCCCTAGCGGGGCATGGAGCAGCAGTATGAACTTGGAGAGTATATAAGGAAAAGATATGAAAAACTCCTGAATGAGTCCTATAAACATCAACAGGCAAGTTGGGGAGCTAAAAATGGGAACCTTGTCTCTCTGAAAGAATTTAATTTAACATAATGCAGCATTTGTCAAAATGCTTTGCCTGTTTCTCAAGGAACTTATACAAGTCAAGTATCTTGTTTAAAAATGTACTCTTCTTTATACAAATATTTTATTCCTAAAAAGTTATGAATATGAGTAAGTTCAAGATTTAACAGACACTTATGGTAAATACTTTAGCTTGGCAAGTAGCCACCACTGACTTGGTCTTTTTTGTCAGTTCAACTATTGGCATACCAGGTTACTTTATGGCATGGCATGCTCATGCTCATAATACTGTCTCTTCCATACTAGATCCTATGATCATGATGCTATCACAACATCAGCTAGTATTTTGGCACGGGTATCCTATCCTTTCTCACATATTAGCTGCATAGGAAATACCCACAGTTCCTCTCAGTTGGATTCTGCTTTGATTTTTCCTTCTCTAGGTTTATGTTCGAAGCACAGACATTGACCGGACTTTGATGAGTGCCATGACAAACCTTGCAGCCCTGTTCCCCCCACAGGGTATCAGCATCTGGAATCCCAACCTGCCCTGGCAGCCCATTCCGGTGCACACAGTCCCTCTTTCTGAAGATCGGGTCAGTATTCTGGGGAAATGAGGAGATTCTGTTGGGCCTGGGAGAAGGAAGGCAGGTTGCTCACTACTTGTGGATTGTCCTTGGGCTGTGCAGCCTTAATTCTTTCCTAAATAAAGGTGCAAAGAACAATGTAGGATAGAAAGCCCAAGGCAAGAGAGAGTAGGAACAGAATTTCTCTTTGAATATTTATTATTCATTTTGTTTTGCCACTCTTTCAACTTTTGGCAATTTGTTCCTCTCTATCTTCACACACACACACACACACACACACACACACACGTGTGCGCGTGCGCACACGCACATCCCAGTGTTCTGCCTTTAATTCTTGCAGAAAGGACCACACAAGGTTCTTCTCCCTCTGGAATATCCTAAGATCTCTTTACCTACAAAGGATCCCTACCACCATGAAAATCCCCATTTCTAGGTAGCAAATAAAAAGAGTTGAGCATATGATTGGTACCCAATACTTTATGTGAGTCATTGTATTTACTTTTCATAACAACCCTGAATGGACAATATTATTGTTCTCCTTTGATAGCGAGGAAAATAAGTGCTTAGAGAAGTTAAACAACATGAACCCAAAGTCACACAACTGGTAAGCATCACTACGGAAACCAGGCAGTTCCAAAGCAATTTCCTTCCCTATAAAATAGTGGTCCTCAAACTCAGCTGCATATTAGAATCACCTGACAATTTTTTTTTTAAATCTTGATGCGCAGGGCACTCTTCATTACAAATCAGAATCCCTGAGGTTGGGACCTAGGCATCAGTATTTTTTAAATGGCTAAATGGCTTCAGTGGACAGCCAAGTCTGAAAACTGGTCCTGTGAAGCAAGCTACTTTGAAAGAAACTCTCAAATTTATTTACACCGAGTGGGACTGATCAAGAACTCTTCAACCTTTTAAGAGTAATAAATAAATCTGATATCCCAAGTGTAGGATTTAAGACTATATGAAGGAAATAGTTTGGGACAAGGAATCCGTCTAATTCCCCTGCAGTAACACTAAAAGTAAGACCATCTCATCTCTCTGTGCCTGCGGCTTACAGGACCACTGGACCCCGCCTGTTGCCCAGTGACCTCCGGGATAGGTTACTGCCCTCTTTGTCCTGCCAGTGCTCCTAGAAATTTGACTTAATTGCTGCATCTGGAGACTTAAGAATTTTTCCTAAATGCTTTGTAGAAACAACCCAACCTTGCCAACCTCGCTCTAGGTAAATCTGCTCCAATCAATTTTTCTGGTGTTTCCTGAAAAGATAGGAGTATTTATTTGCCTCTTTTCCATCACATGATTAGGAGTGAAGTATTATGATTATCAGCATTCTTAGGAGTTTGTAAATATATTCTTCCAAAAAGAAAAAAAATCACTTTCAACACAGACTTTTCTGCTTAAAGACAGGGCAGCAGCACCAAGTTTAGCCAGTAGACCAAGGTAGCTGTTAAGCCCTTAATCCTAAAAGATAGTAATTAAATTAAAAAGTAGGCCCTGGCTGGTTGGCTCAGTGGTAGAGCGTTGGTGCAGCGCATAGGTGTCCTGGGTTTGATTCCCAATCAGGGCACACAGGAGGAGCGACCATCTGTTTATCTACACTCCCCACCCCCTTCTCTTCCCCTCATGCAACTGTGGCTCAATTGGTTCTAGTGCATCCCCAGTTGCTGAGGGTGGTTCTATGGAGCCTCTGTCTCAGGTGCTAAAAATAGCTCAGTTGCAAGCATGGCCCCAGATGGGCAGAGCATCGGCCCCAGACAAGGATTGCTGGGTGGATCCTGGTCAGGGTGCATGCAGAAGTCTGTCTCTATCTTCCCTCCTCTCACTTGGAAAGAAGAAAAAGAATTAAATAGTAAAGAGAATACAGGTACTATTAGAAGAGGAAGGAAAAAACAGAGAGTGCAGAAGAGGAAGAGAAAAATAAGATTATTCACCTATGGCTTCCAGCTACCTCCTCACTAAAATAAAAATAGTTCTCTCTAACATCAGCCAGGAAACCTAACAAAATCAATCAGTCAATACACAGTTATTCCCAGAACTGTGCTAAGTGTTGTAGAGAAATATAATAGAAACATGAGGCCAGGTTTCTTTGTCAATTTATAATCCATTTGATGAAAAATGATTTGCATGTGTGCAATGTGTAGAATACAATACAAGATGGTGAGCAATGATTTCAAATATAAGCTGTACGTGCTGAAGGAATTCAGAGAATGAGATGTACATGAAGCTACCTAAGGGCAATCATTCAAGTCTTCATGAAGAGAGTGAGAATTTGAACCAGACCTTGGCGGAGGGGTAGGAAAGTGAAGAAGGCAGGCGGAAAGCATGGCAGTGAGTAAATACACAGAATGCTTACCCTTCTGTGTTCAGAGTTCATTCTGGGAAAGAGTGAAACTATGTTGGGTACAGGTTAGAAAATCCACATTTAATAGCCAGAAGGAATCAAGCAAGAAGGCAGTGTCCTATACAAAGAGAGCTAGATTTAAGTTGGGGAAACCTAGGTCTGAGAGCCAACTACATCAGGTACTTGACCTTGAGTAACCTTCCTGCACCTGTTTCCTTTCCTGTCAAATGGGCACAACAATACCCACCTAACTTGTTCATAGGGATTTGAGAAAACTAAGTTAAGAAATGGATGGCTTGGCCAGTGGTGCGGTGGAGAGAGCATCGTTCCCAAGCCCGGGGTCACTGGCTCAATCCTGAGGGTGCTGCTTCAAACCTGAGGTAACCAGGACTTGAGCCCAAGGGTACCGGCTCAACCCCCAAGGTCGCTGGTTTGAGCCCTGGTCAGAGCACATATAAGAAACAATCAATGGCACAACCATCAATGAGTTGATGCTTCTCTCTCTCAAAAAAAATCAATTAAAAAATACAAAAAGGTATGGAAAAGACTCTGTAAAGTGCCAAATGTTGGGCAGATATGTAGGTGTTATTCTATATATTTGCAGCCTGACTCTTTTAATATGTGGAATGAGGAAACTGAAGTCTAGGAAGATCAAATAATTCATTAAAACCTAGACCTCTAGCCTGACCTGTGGTGGCGCAGTGGATAAAGCGTCGACCTGGAAATGCTGAGGTCACCGGTTCGAAACCCTGGGCTTGCCTGGTCAAGGCACATATGGGAGTTGATGCTTCCTGCTCCTCCCCCCTTCTCTCTCTATCTCTCTCCTCTCTCTCTCCCTCTCTCTCTCCTTTCTAAAATGAATAAATAAAATTAAAAAAAAAACAAAACCTAGACCTCTAAATCATTACAACCTAGACCTTCAAATGAACAACCCTGTGCTTTTTTCCTCACAATGTCATTTCTAACTATGGAAAACTTTGAAAGCCATGCAGGAAATTTAGATGTAAAACAGTAAATATAAAAGTATACCTTTTTCAGAATGTCAAATGTAATTTAAAAATAAAATTAGCCTGACTTGTGGTGTCACAGTGGATAAAGCACTGACCTAGAATGTTAAGGTCGCCAGTTTGAAACCCTGGTTTGCCTGGTCAAGGCACATATGGGAGTTGATGATTCCTGCTCCTCCCCACTTCTCTCTCTCTCTCTCTCTCTCTCTTTCTCTCTCTCTCTCTCTCTCAAAATGAATAAATAAAATCTAAGAAAAAAAGAAGAAAGAAAATTAAATTTTAAAGAAGGTTAAAGTATACCTTCTTCAGTGCCACACACAGGATGAGTGGTGCTTTGAGACATTTGGCTGACAATGACTTGGAAGGAAAAGGTACTTGAGCCTCTGAGAATAACTGCTGAAGCAATTCAGCAATAAGGAAATGAAGGCCTGAAATTAGACAGTAAAGACATTAGGGGATGGATGAGAGGTAAGACAAGGGACGCACAAAATCAGAAATGACAGGAAGCAACTTATAAATTAAATGTTTTCTCAGTAGCTATTAATATGCCAGGCCCTGTTCCAGACCTTGGCAGCACAGCCGTGTACCAGGGTAGTCAAGATCCCGGCTGTCCTCGAGTTTATACATTATAGGAAATAGATAATAAAGAAGTCAATAAGTCAAATAATTTCAGATGGCTATGAGCTCCTTGAAGGAAATAAACAAGGCAATGTGATGGCAGCTGGGACAGGATGGTTAGAAAACCCAGGGGGGAGTTAATGGGGAATGTCTCAAGCAGGGAATAATCTTCAGAGACCTTAAACCTCTGTGTTCAAGGAACTGCAAGAAGGCCACAGAGCTGCCGGAGAGGAGTGAGTAAAGACAATAGTGGGAAAGCAAGGCAGAGCAGTCACGAGGGGCTAACTGTGGGTTTGGGTTTAATTCCCAGTACGATGGAAAGCCAATAAAGGAGCCCTGCTGGGTAGCTCAGTTGGTTAATTTCATCCTGATAAGCCAAAGTTGCGGGTTTGATCCCCAGTCAGGGCACATACAAGTGCCCTACTTGTTTATGAATAAGTAGAACAACATAAATAAGTAGAATAGTGGCCTGACCTGTGGTGGCACAGTGGATAAAGCGTCGACTTGGAAATGCTGAGGTCGCTGGTTCAAAACCCTGGGCTTGCCTGGTCAAGGCACATAGGGGAGTTGATGCTTCCAGCACCTCCCCTTCTCTCTCTCTGTCTCTCTTTCTCTTCTTTCTCCTTCTCTGTCTCTCTCTCTCTCCCTCTCTCTCTCTCTTCTCTAAAAATGAATAAATAAAATAAAATTTTATAAAAAAATAAAAATAAAAAAAATAAGTAGAATAGCAGCCCTGACCAGGTAGCTCAGTTGGTTAGAGCATCATCCCAATACACCAAGGTTGTGGGTTTGATCCCCGGTCAGGGCACATAAAGGAACAGGTGGAAGTTTCTGTGTGTGTCTCTCTCTTCCTCTCTCTCAGACTGATGTTTCTGTGTGTCTCTCTCTTCCTCTCTCTCTCAAATCAATCAATACTTTTTTTAAAAAGAAAGCTAACAAAGATTGTAAATCACAGAATGGCATGATCTGACTGATACTTTTAAAAGACTAGTGTTTACAAAAATAAAATAGAATGGATTCAAGGGGTTGCTCCTGAAGAAGGAAGTGTGAAGGTAGAAAGAGTGGACACCAACTGACCAAAATGGAAACTCTTGCCGTAAGGAGCTGCATTACTCATGCGCACCTAGAAATAAAAGGGTGCAGGAAGAAAGCAAGAAAACCGTTATTATTTCATGTGGAAACCCAGGAAGTGTGAATATTCACCAATAGCACAGTCCTATTTAGGCAAGTTCACTAAAGAAAAATAAAGGTTTTCAGTTCTGGGTGCTTATCCTACTCTGTAAGACCTGTAGACCATTTATCTCCTTTCCCTCAAGTTTAGAATTTCCATTCAGTTCAAAACACATTTGAATCCTTTATTAAGATCTCTTCGTACCTAATGTTCAAACTAAGGCTGCAGTTTCTTGAGCAAAGTTCTGACTAATAAAGGTTTTATGAATTGTCTTTCATCCTCAGTTGCTATACATGCCCTTCAGGAACTGCCCTCGTTTTCAAGAACTTCAGAGTGAGACTTTGAAATCGGAGGAATTCCAGGAGAGGCTGCGCCCTTACAAGGTCAAAACATAGTGTCACTCAGCGGTGTGCATGGGTGTGAGGGCCAAGACAAAGATGACACTGCAGCATCTTCCAAGTGGGGGTGGCTTGCACCTGCCGGCGGCTGGGTATGGCAATGGGTTAGACTGTTTAATGAAGGTCAGTCAACAGTTCCTGGTCCCCATCACTGTGCTGGGGTTAGAAGCCAGTAATGAAGCCAATTTCCTTTTTGTTTTTCTGTTGTTGTTGTTTGTAATCTTATACCCATGACCCTGAGAGGAACCAGGTGAAAGTGCCTGGCTGGCTCAGAATACAGGTAGGTCTAAATTGACCTGCTTTATTGTGAGGCTGAGGGGATGAGACTAGAGTCTTCATAAACAAAGAATAGTTTTGTTTTGTTATTTTTTAATGTTTCCACTTTGTGAAATACCCCATATTCGAGACTATACAAAAGTAAATATGATGTTTTATACTTTTGGAAATAATATTTTATATCTGTAATATGTTTACACAGTTCAAACACCACAAAATATGTATATGAGAAGTCTCAATGACCTCACAGGTAGCTGCTTTGGCAGTGTTTTCTTATGTAGTCTTGCAGTTGCTTTATTGATATGCAAATAATTATGAATACGTATATTCTGGCGGTTTCCCCTTTTATTACATAAAAGTGTTATACTATTTACACGACTGGAGACCTGGGTTGTTGTTTTTTTATTACTTAACAAAATATTTTGGAAATACTTCTATATTTGTACATAGTTTCTTCATTTTGCTTTTACTACTGTGTATTTAAATTTGTAGTCATCGTATGATTTATTTAAGCAGTCTCTATTGATGGAAATCTGGGTGATTTCCAATCTTTTACTTTAATAGTCTGCCTGAATATATTGTGCAAGTAAATAATCTCACAAGAATATCCGTGGAATAATATCCCAAAAGTAAAATTCTGGAGCAATTTAAAATATAATTAAATTACCCTCAAACAAGGTTATACCAATTTCTACCCCCTATCACCAATGCACGAGAAAGTACCTATTTCTCCACAGTCTTGCCAACTGTGTGTAGACAACTTTAGGGATATTTGCCTAATCTGTGAAAATGGTATCACTAGCAGTGTCTCCTCAAAAATCAAGAATAGGCCCTGGCCGGTTGGCTCAGCGGTAGAGCGTCGGCCTAGCGTGCGGAGGACCCGGGTTCGATTCCCGGCCAGGGCACACAGGAGAAGCGCCCATCTGCTTCTCCACCCCTCCCTCTTTCCTTCCTCTCTGTCTCTCTCTTCCCCTCCCGCAGCCAAGGCTCCATTGGAGCAAGGATGGCCCGGGCACTGGGGATGGCTCTGTGGCCTCTGCCTCAGGCGCTAGAGTGGCTCTGGTTGCAACATGGCGACGCCCAGGATAGGCAGAGCATCGCCCCCTGGTGGGCAGAGCATCGCCTCATGGTGGGCGTGCCGAGTGGATCCTGGTCGGGGGCATGTGGGAGTCTGTCTGACTGTCTCTCCCTGTTTCCAGCTTCAGAAAAATGCAAAAAAGAAAAAAAAAATAGAAAGTCAAACAGCTTTCAATTTCCAAAGCTTTTTTTTTTTATTTTGAAAAAAAAGAAAAAAAGAAAAAAAAAAGAAAAATCAAGAATAAGATAATTATTCAACATTGTGCTGTAGTACTTTTCTCTTATGAAGAGTAAACCTTAGGTATCTTCGTATAGTTAAATGCTGTTTATTTTATGGAAATATGCTTGGGTTAATTTTGGCAAACCATATTTTTCTAGAAAGTTTATCCACCAGACAAACAATATATTCCAAAATGCTTTCTAGAAATTGCTGCCCGTTTCGTCAGGCAGATAGCTGAACAATGGGTCTCATTATTATGACGATCTAAGGATAACGCAGAACCTAGAGTACTGTTTGCATCCCATCCAAGTTTCACACTTAGAGCCAGATACCAGCTCCTGCTCCTGCTGTGTTTTCCTGGGGCGGGGAGGGGCTTAGGCCTGGGACATGCTTTCCCTTGTCACTTTGCCCATCCACTTGCATGTGAGTCACACTTAACCTACTTCCAAAAAGAATGTTGAAGGCAGTACGCTTCAGTCTGATCCCAGGACAAGCCAGGAGCCGGTGTCCAGTCAACCCGCATTTGCTCTCATTTTTAATGTACTAGGAGAAATGATCAATTAGTGTTTGTAAAAGTTTTTGGATTGGCATTGTCATAGTCAATATTGCTGGCACACTTTTCTGTAAAGACTAGCAGTTCTCAGTGGGGGTAATTTGTTTCACAGGGAACATTTGACAATGTCTGGAGACATTTTGGGCTGTCACAACTGAAGGTCTGGGGATGGTGCTGGCATCTAGTGAGTAGAGAACAGGGATAGTGCTAAAGATCCTATAAGTGTAGGGAAGCACCCTCCACCAGAGAATTATCCAGCCCCAAATATTAATAATGCTGAAGTTGAGAAACCCTGGTGAGAATTTATTTTCCCTCTGTATGTGTTTCAGGATTTTATAGCAACATTGCCAAAATTTTCAGGATACCATGGCAAAGACCTTTTCGGGATTTGGAGTAGAGTCTACGACCCTTTATTTTGTGAGGTAAAAAACAAAAAAATATATATATATTTAAAATTTATGTGCAATCTGATTTTTACTCATGCCTACTTTGAAATTGGTGAATACGTTTTCTTTTGCTTTTTTGCAGATGTATTACTTATGCTTTCTTTGGCATTGCAACATAATTCAAGGCTTCGTTATATTAACTTGAACATTCTGACTGCTTGCCATTATTTATGTTTTCACCCTTTAGAAAATTGCAAACAAAATTGCTTTTCTTCTATGCTTTGTCACTTATTTTCCAGTCACTCAGGAATGCTAGGCTCCTGTCATGCATTTTAATGAAAAACACAATGTAATTTGTACAGTAAGTGAAAAAAAAATTATCCTATTTCTGGATATAGAAGCAAGCAAACTAACTTTAAGCCAGGCTGTTGAAAATGATTTATCAGGAAAGGATCTGTTCCTTGCCATATACTGCATATAAAATAACCTTTGTCGCTAGATAAATTACTGTTTTTCAAGGACACAGGGTGTTTCTCACTAACCATGCTCCACCTACTGGCCAGAAAGAGAACTTTACAATCCTGGATTCCCAACCAGTTTGCGGAATCCTGGGGCAAGATTCTGACCGCCCACATGACTCTTAGCTCCTTCTGATTTTGAGGTCATCGTGAATGTCTGGGGTCAACAATTATTTTCATAGGTCCATCTCAATAACAGATGACACGGTTTGCCTCCCTCCACATCAATGTTCCTTGACCCACTTACACACTACTTTCCCAGTATATTTACTATATCAGCATCTGTTTCAAGGAAGATGTGTTACTATGTATAAAAGACTCTCCAATGGAAACAAAAGCCTGCATTTTGGTTCCAGTCTTGATTTTTTTTTTCTTACTTCCTCACTCCCGTTGAGCTGAGCTATTCTATAATGTGATCATGGTGTGTAGTTTATTTTCACCTCTTTTTCTCTTGTTTCCTCACTTTTCTTTGGTTTCCTTTCTCATGTTCTCTTCTCTCTGTCTCTCTCATCTTTGAAATGTGAACAATCTTAATTAGCTATTCATAGCAGATAATAAATATTGGCACAAGGTCTCTGCCTGCCCTGCTGTGCAATTCAGTCAGCAATTTAACTAATATTTACCAAATGCCTACTGTGTGCAAGGTGCAGGCTTTCCTTGAGAGTCAGTGAACTAGAAGCTGGTAGGAGTAAGGCTCTGTGACTGAAGGCTCTAAAAATACATTACCTTTCCCATCCGTCCTCTTAGGCCTCTCATTCAGCTTTTAGGGAAACATCATCTAACCTTGTCAGCTTTACCTTTCCCTCGGGTTAATTAGATTTCTAAACCTTTCTTAAAAGAATAAGGTATGTCATTGCCTACTGCACCTTTGCTCTGCAAAATATGAATTATCCTATCGCCCAGAGTTAAGCCAAAAGCTATTGACTTGGTAGGAAAGGGCAATTACTTTCTGTGAATTTTTCTTCTGAAAATCAATACCACTATCACAAAGTAAAGTTTTTCTACAACAAACTGACAAGAAAGGCTGGACCCAGTGGTTTCTGTGAAAGATGATAAAAAGTCAACAAAAAGAGCAGTTAGAAGTAAAAATACCCTTTTTTTTTCTCTGCTGCAGGGTGTTCACAATTTCACCTTACCCACCTGGACCACGGAGGACACCATGACTAAATTGAGAGAAGTAGCAGAACTGTCTCTCCTGTCCCTCTATGGGGTTCACAAGCAAAAAGAGAAATCTAGACTGCAGGGGGGTAAGTACATTTAAAGAAATGAGAGGGGCATATTGGATGGGTGATTGTATGACAGAGATCTAAGTCCTGGTTCTACCACCAATCAGCTGTGTGACCTTGCAGAAATCACTTAATCACTCTTGTACCAGTTTCCATTATGCAAAATGGGGATAATAATGATATTCACTTCATAGGTCATAAGGATTGAAATGCATGAATATATTTAGAAGGCTTAGGAAAAACACTACCTAAAACATAATATGCTGGTTATTATAATTATCAGTATTGCCCACTCTGGGCCTTAGTTTTCCCATCTGGAAAATGAAAGCTTTGAACTAATGCTAAATGATACTTTTCATTCTCTTCAGATCAAAGAATCAAGGATTTTGTATCTGGGCCCCGGAAGAATCAATTATGTCTGGTAGCCTATAGGATGAAATTCTCAAGTGGGTGGTATAACAAAAGTGGCCTGTTTTTCCAAAAGCCTTGGTGGTAGCTATTGTGAAAGTTAATAAAAACACCCTGACCAGGTAGTGGTGCAATGGATACAGCGTTGGACTGGGACGCGGAAGACCCAGGTTTAAAACCCCGAGGTCGCCAGCTTGAGCACGGGCTCATCCGGCTTGAGCATGGGGTCGCTGGTTTGAGTGTGGAATCATAAACACGACCCCATGGTCACTGGCTTGAGCCCAAGATCACTGACTCAAGCAAGGGGCCACTCACTCTGCTGTAGCCCCCTCTGCCTGCCCCCCTCATCAAGGCACATAGGAGAAAGTCAATGAAAAGAACTAAGTGCTACAATGAAGAATTGATGCTTCTCATCTCTCTCCCTTCCTGTTTGTCTGTCCATATCTGTCCCTCTCTCTGTCTCTCTGTCTCTGTCACACACAAAAAAAAACATATTTTAGAGGCTAATGATGTCCTGTAGATTAATACCTATTGCTACTAACAAGCTTATGACTCATCTGTTGGTGTTGAAAAGTGTTTATTTCTCAGTGTTGTCTCCTCTTGGCTAGATATGGTCCTCCAGAGCATAAGACATCTTATCATAATGAAGGTAGAACCAGGCAAGTGGATGACAGCCATATAGTCCTGATAGGAGGGTGGAAGAAAGAAGCCAGCCCCAGGTAGGATGGGATAGACACTGAAGTCTCTGCGTAGGCAGGCCAAGACTGCAAAAGGTGTGTCAGGTTCAGGTGTTGTTAATGGAGGCATGAAAACTAAGGATGGAGAACAAAAGAAGGAAGGCCCATTGTGTGAGGTTGACATAACAATGAAGCAAGTCTTGTGACCCAGGTGTACAAAGCAGTCCCGCCCACAGGAGCTGGGTGGAGGCCCGGGCCAGCAGCCAAGGCTTGCAGACCAGGCATGCGCGTGCAGTACCACCCGCAGAAGCGAGGCGGAAGCCACAGTGACTGCAGTGGCAGGCTGGTATGGGCAGCGCCTGTGCCCTAACGTGGAAGGCGGCGCAGCAGTGGTGGGTGGGCCTGCAGACAGACCACACCTAGGGAACAGAAAGGCCACACCCATTGGACTCCTGTGGCCACACCCTTCTGAGGACTGAAAAGAAAGAAAAATATAAAATAAAATAGAAGTTTGGATAGAATGACACCTGAGGCTAAGGAGCAAGACACATTCAATACCTTACCTAACCCCTGATTTATAGTACTAAGCCCAGCAAGTAGCCACTGTAAGGACCAAGAGAAGATTAGAAAATAAGCAGGGCACTGATGGAACAGGGAACTTAAGGGTTACAGGCAGGTCCTGCTCCTGTTCTGTTAGGAATAACATGCCCAAGGTCGTTCAAGAAGCAGAGACTGATATGGCTCCTGTGAGGCTGGGAACAAAGAAGGTCAGAGACCCTTATCAGAAGTTTAGGTTTGAAATTCGCCACTAAGCTAAAACCAGCCCCTGTTGCTATGCTGGCCCCTGTTGCTATGCTGCGTGTGACCTCCCTAGCCAATAGCTAAACTGCCACATCTGCTTCTGTTCTATGCTTGCTCACTTAGGATATATAAGGGCCTGGCTGTAAGCTCCAGGTGCGGCTTCCATTTGCAGCTCCTTGTGGGCAGTGTCTCCGGACATCTCGGGAGTTCGCCCCTGCGCAGGTTAAACTGGCCAATAAAGTAACATCTTAACTCCTGAAAGTCTCCGACGTTTGTTCTTGTACCCGGTGGATGTTACAGCCACCAATAAGAGGAGGCAGAAAGTGGATCTCAGGGGAATCTGAACATTTAAATGAACATCCTCCAGGCCAAAAGAAGATAAAAGCCAGCCTAAGTTGATATTAAAAACAGCACCTGGACTCAGCAGAGGCAGCCACAGGATCTGGATCACCTGTACTCCAAAAAGATAGATAAGGGTCAGTTATAGGCAGTGGGGACTGGTCTGCACCACACTCCCGCCAGGAAGGTCCAGGGAGGGCACGTCCAGAGGCCAGAGACAGAGAGCATCAGTTCAGGACTGAACAACCCTTGTTAGAGCGACATCTTAAGGTAGAGATCCTCACACCGGACTCAGTTAAGATATAGAAAATGGAAAAGGGCTCAACTAGTTAAGGAGACCACAACTCAAAACAAGCCTGCAAACCACAAACAGAAACAAAGGGAAGACAGAGAAACGGAAGCCATATGAATAAACAAGAAAAATCTCCAGAAAAAAATCTAGATGAAATGGAAGCAATCAAATGACCAGATGCAGAGTTTAAAATAATGATTGTTAGCATGCTTAAGGATCTCAAAGCTACAACGGATGGACTTAATGAGCGCCTAAATAAAGGAACTGTAAGCATCAAAAAGGACACGGAAATCATAAAAAAGAACCAGACTGAAATGACAAACACAATATCAGAAACATTATACTGAGCGAAATAAGTAAATCAGAAAAAACTAAGAACTATATGATCCCATACATAGGTGAGACACAAAAATGAGACTCAGAGACATGGACAGGAGTGTGGGGGTTACCAGGGATGGGGTGGGGGAGGGGAGGGGCACAAAGAAAACCAGTTAAAAGGTGACGAAATGTATATTCTGCTGCTTTAGGGTGAAAGGTTCTAAAGATAGCCATTAAATCCAGTTGATCTAGTGTGTCCCTTAATTCTGCTGTCTTTTTATTAATTTTCTTGAGGATCTATCCAGGGATGTTAGTGAGGTATTGAAATCCCCTACTATTATAGTATTGCTGTTGATCTCGCCCTTTATGTCCATCAAAGTCTGCTTTATATATTTAGGAGCTCCTATATTAGGTGCATAAATTAAAATTTTTTTTAAAAAAAGGTTAATTAAAATAAAGCTGTCCCTGTAGGACAAGCTATCTTATAAAAAAACAACAAGAACAAAAAGAAAAAAAAAACAATGAAGCAAATCTAAGCTACAGGAGATGTTTCAAGCGATATACTCTACACAGTTTGGGAAAATAGTACAATTACAACAGGACTCCAGCCATGGCCAGACTCTATTCACCATGCGGTCAAGACAAGTTCCGCAGAACCCCGGGAGAATACACAGAGACAGAGCATCCTGGTGGTTGGACCAGACTGGGGGAAAATTTACTCAGGGCTGCATAGCTACAGAAGGAATTCAAATCACCAGCCAGGAGAGGAGTCAATTATAGCTACAAAAAAGAGCTAGGGAAGCCATAACCAGAACAGCCAATGAGGTACAAATTCCAGATATCAAGAGCAACTGCCTATGAGGTGTACAAATACCTTAGGACACTGGTCATTAATGATGTGATGCAGTTGCAGGCCTGCTATTACAGAAGTCTTGATTGCATGGCCCAGAGGCAGACCTGATAGAAACATGCAAGTCTTTACTCCATGTTAAGGTCATGAGCAACAAGATCCAGCCTTTTGGAAAGGAAGAACATCCAGAGATGAGTTCTTGCTGGGATCTGGTGTATTGGGGGAAATTACCAGGCAGGATCCAGACTGTGTTTAAGGACAGAGGCCAGGAAGCAGCTCAATTTTATGTACTGAACAACAAAAATATGCAGAGGGTGTAAGCTGGGCTCCACTGGCTATCTAAGCACCAGGCTTCATGGATGGACCACAGGGTGCCAGCATTATGACTCCGTGCCAAGCCCCATTAGATGGTGAAAGCAGGATGCTTGATTTATTTCCTCCAACCTAGTCCTAGTGGACTCAGGGATTTAGCCCCTTGTTAGTCAAAATGCAATCCAAGGACCAGCAACATCACCTGTCATCTGGCTAGGAACGCAAAATCTCAGGACCCACCCCAAACCAGCTGAATCAGAATCTGCATTTTAATAAAGCCTGTAGAAACCTCACCTATCCATTAAAGTTTCAGAAACACTTTTCTATATGCAAGAGATAGTGAAGAGCCTGACCAGGCGGTGGCGTAGTGGACAGAGCATCGGACTGGGATGCAGAGGACCCAGGTTCAAAACCCTGAGTTCGCCGGCTTGGGCACGGGCTCATCTGGCTTGAGCATGTGCTCACCAGCTTGAGCGCAGGGTTGCTGGCTTGAGTGTGGGATCATAGACATGACCTCATGGTCACTGGCTTATACCCAAGGCCACTGCCTTTATCAAGGGGTCACTCTCTCTGCTGTAGCCCCCTGGTCAAGGTACATATGAGAAAGCAATCAATGAACAACTAAGGTGCCACAACAAAGAGTTGATGCTTCTCATCTCTCTCCCTTCCTGTCTGTCTGTCCCTATCTGTCCCTCTCTCTGTCTCTCTCTCTCTCTCTCTTTCTCTTTGTCCCTGTCACAAAAAGGGGGGGGGGAGATGGTGAAGAAAAGAGCAGGAGAACCAGGCAGAAGTTGGCAATAGCCTTATAATAGTGGCAGAGGTCTGTATATGAACAAAGATGAGGTTTGTCCTAGTGGCTGGCTCATGTCTCTTCTTTTTTTCATTTGGCTACTAAAGATTGCATTTCACAGAAGTCACTTCCCCTCCTGGGGTCTCATTTTTCCCACCTGATGAGTGTATTAAACTAGATTCTGTCTATTAGAGTCCTTCCCTAAGGTGTTCTCTCAGTCTTGGACTGTAAAGGCTGGCACTCGTGTGAACGCACCTGTCTTTTTTTCTGGAGGAAGCCTAGTGCTACTGATAAACCAGGAAATTGTTTCCTGAGTGATGCTTGCCAAAACACAAGCTCAGTCTATTGTTCCAGTCTGGCTAGGCAAGAGGAACTTGTCAGTTACATGCTTGTCGAATGATGAAGAGGCTGGATGCATTTCTGCCAAGAAAACATGTATTGTCTAGGTAACATGGAGTCACTTGCTTTCATCAGGACTTTGACCGGTGTCTTCTGCCTTTGTCCAAACTTTTTGTTCTCTCAGTTGTTTTCAGGGGTGATACTGTTGGGTAATATACTGCCCCAAGTCCCCTACTATACACACACACACACACACACACACACACAAACAAACACACACCAAGAAAATCCTTACAGTTCATTTATATATGGCTGGTCATATTCACAATAATGGAAGCCTCTTCTTGCTCTAGACCAGGGTTTGGCAAACTATACCCTGCAGTCCAAATTCAGCCCACTGCCTATTTTTTGTAAATAAAGTATTATTGAAACTCAGCCACACTCATGTCTATGACTGCCTATGTGCTTCCACCCAAGAGTGAGCAATTGTGACAGACTGTGTGGCCCACAAAGCCTAGGACATTTACTATCTGGCCCTTTACAGAAGAAGCTTGCCAATCTGTGCTGTAGTCCAAGAGTGAGGAAAGTGACATTTATATCTTCCCATCAATAGCATTTTGTCTAGTTTGTGCAGACTTAATGATACAACAGGGAACTCAGAAGCTAGCTTGTAGTACAGCATAGTCTAATGCAGGGGTCCCCAAACTTTTTACACAGGGGGCCAGTTCACTGTCCCTCAGACCGTTGGAGGGTCAGACTATAAAAAAAAGTATGAACAAATCCCTATGCACACTGTACATATCTTATTTTAAAGTAAAAAAACAAAACGGGAACAAATACAATATTTAAAATAAAGAACAAGTAAATTTAAATCAACAAACTGACCAGTATTTCAATGGGAACTATGCTCCTCTCACTGACCACCAATGAAAGAGGTGCCCCTTCAAGAAGTGCGGTGGGGGCCAGATAAATGGCCTCAGGGGGCCGCATGCGGCCCACGGGCCGTAGTTTGGGGACCCCTGATCTAATGACTAAGCACAAGGGTTGTGAGGTAGGTCATGTGAGGTTCAGAGAAGCTCAGCCTATCTGCTCACAGTTATGTAATTCTGGACAAGTCTCTGAACCGCTTTGAGTCTGTTTCCTCTCCTATGAACCATCATTACTGGGATGCCAGAGCCTGGGGATAATTGTGATAGTTACCCCAACTTTCTCCTAAGACAAAGTGAACCATCACTCCAGACCAAGAGATAATATCATTCATTTATCAACACTGAAGGCTACTGCAAAGGCACCTGTTGATAAGGGACAAGTTGGTTGAAGATGGCTGTCATGACTCACAGAAACTTGGCCCCAGGGTTCAGCACTGATGCAGCATGAAGATCAAGCTGAGGTCCCTAACGGGTTCCCTGAAGGCAACCTTCCCGGGACAGTAAGATGTAGACATGCTGGAGATGTAGCATCCACTTCTTCGATTCTTCATCAAAGCAACCCCAGCATCTATAGAAAGCAGGTCACCTCCCTCCCTAATTATCCTTTATTGTGCTTATTGGTATACAGACCAATAAAGTCTCTTCTATTTTATGAGCTTTTGTGAGGACAGAAAAAATGCCTAATTCACCTGGGAAAGTATCTGACCCATTGCAGCTGCTCAGTATGTATCTATTGACATCAGTACTCTTCTCATAACAAAAACAAAACAAAACTGGTCATTCTCAAGACAAGAGAGCACATGCTTAATAGAGAGACCACCAAGAGAGACACAACTATCTTCACATGATGGTGGCAGAAGTCCCTGAGGCAACAGGCCCTCAAAGTAGCACCTGACACCACAAGGTGCCCCTCAGCCTTTAGTGTCTGCAAACAGGATGGGGACTGGGTTGTGCGTCTGCCTTTCACCACCACAGGAGCGATAAGTGTGAAGGGCAGAAGCTCTCATCTACGGAGACACATGCAAGCTAAAGATGCCCGATGCCCCCATTAGGCACCTAGGAGAACCTGCAGAAGTGGTCCTCAGGAAACAGTCCATGAACTGTACGGACAACTAAAGAGCTGCTTTCTCCCATGGTCTCCAACAGGTCTGACTGTCAGAGAGGAGGAGCCACAGAGGTGAGGACAGAGAAATCCATGTCATGCTGTCATTTCAGCTCTGCACTGGACAAGAGCATTGGCTAACCGCTGTCTGAACAAAAAAGCCATCTGAAATCCCTGCCAAGTTCCTCGGCCTCTTCACTTGAGCTTTAACAAAATCTGTAAGAGTAGAGTCCTGGCATGCCGGCCCCGCTCTCCTTCCCCAGTTGTGTGGGTCACCAATGTCTCTGGGCCTCAGCTTCCTCACCTAGAAATGGGTACAAGTCAGAATTCAGTAAAATAATGTATGTAAATCGCACTGCTAGCACATAGTAGATGCTCAAACAAAATCAGTTCTTCCCCTCTGTTCTTTAGTCTTGAGAATCATGGAAGAGAGAATCACTAAGTATGATTTAGCTGAAAGCTTATTGACTGAAATAGAAGCCCGTGTTTGGTCCAGATCCATGGTTGATCTCTCTTCTTTAAGGTGTCCTGGTCAGTGAAATCCTCAATCACCTGAATAGAGCAACTCAGCCATCAAACCACAGAAAACTTGTCATGTATTCTGCAGTAAGTATTTTTTGTCTCCACCCAACATCCCTTTGTTCGGGTGTGTGATCTCTTGGAGCGTGGGTCCTCATCTTCCTTTCCCTATTGCCCAGTAGAGGGCAGACATCCATTCAAAGCTTTTAAAATTAAATATATAATTCTGGCCCTTGAGGAATTTGCAATCTAATAGTCAGAAGGAGATGAGCAAACAAAAACACCATACAAGCCTAGAGCTTTGGCGCCTCAGAGAAGAAAAGTGTTCATTCCTTTTCCAAAGAAGGGCATCCACAGGAGAGAAACTATTGGAGTGAGGGTGGAGGGTGATGATGCGGAAAGTAGAGCCACAGGTAAAGGCAATGCTCCAAGCCCCAGTGACTGGAAGGAACCATTAACAGGATGGACTTGGGCCAGGTGAATGTACGGATTTGACAACTGGGTTTGAAATGCCAGGGGGCATCCAAGTAGAAAACTCCAGATGGCAAAGGGATAGGTAGAAGGGGGAAGGTTAAAGTTACACCTTGAAGTCAGAGCGGCATTTGGGTACAGAAAGAAAAAAGAGAGATCTGGAAGAAGACATCTATCTTGGAGCAGAAGAGACAGGGAAAGAGACACAGTTGGAGGCGAGTTTGCAGGGATCATGCACTGAGATGCCTGTGCGTGGAGTCTGGGATGAGCAGGGAGACCGGATACAGTGACCTGACTCGGTTTTTCACCCGGTGGCTCCATGACAGAGGATCTGCCAGAGGTGGTTTGGTAGAGAAAGCCGTGTTTTTATTCTGCACGAAGATGGAAGAGGTGATTGGAGATACAGCTCTATTTATCATTAAGGGGTTTAAATAGTATAGATTGGAGAAAGAGTTCGTGGAGTATAGTGTTGCTGGCAAGAGGAAGTCCTGAAAAATCAATTACACCAGTTTCTCTGGCTTCTAATCTGGTTTCCAGTTCTAGCTTGTGTGACCTCTAGGAAGTCATAAATCCGTAACTCATTTCTTTCTCTAGCAAACCAGTTCCAACCCCTTTTGAATATGTGTACACTGAAATACAATTTAGGGGAAAAAAGGGTATACCCATTTAGTGGGTAGAGAAGTTGAGTATTTCCTAAAATTAGATAGCTAATCAGTGACAAAACCAGTTCCCTGTGCCTTCCAGCCGCTCCGGGGTAAACATTAAACAATTATTTTTAAGCTATACATTCTACTTCTTTATATTTTATCCCCCATAAATATTAATAACCTTATATATTCCTCCACAATTTTAAAATCACAGATTTATTTAATATATATAAAAAGTCTAGCATTAGTACGTTCCAAAATATTTTTAAAATTTAACAAAATTTAAAAAGAAAAAAGATGCCACTGGGAAAAGGCATGGGAAAAAATCAGAAGACTTGATTTAAATATACTTTCTTCCATTTGGGGGGTTATATGAAATTAAAAAGTTAGTTAATTTCTCTGGGTCTGTTTCTTCATCTTTTAAGTAGAAATAATGGTATGTTTGCAAATCTCACTGCCTAGCACACAGCAGTTCTTCCCCTCTCCACTTCTTACGTTACTGGGGGTATGGGAAATTTAATTGAATCACAAACGATCATGGTCTCTACAAGTGCTTAATACATACTTATTGAATGTGAATCTGAATCAAAGGTAAAGTTGAAAAATGATTTGTTTCAAATCTCTGTAGCATGACACTACTGTGAGTGGCCTGCAGATGGCGCTAGATGTTTACAATGGAATCCTTCCTCCCTATGCTTCCTGCCACTTAATGGAATTGTACCTTGACAAAGGGTAAGTGCCTAGAGGTGCTTTTCAAAATTAATATCACTGGACCTGGAATTTTGTTATTAAAAATGTTGCTTTTTTCCACTTTCACATTTTATGAAACAATTTATCCAAACTTTTGTATGCATCTTAATTTGTATCTTCCCCACTAGCGCCAATTGTGAATCGCTCAGAACTCCTTTTTTTTTTTAGTGAGAGAGAGAAAGGGAGAGAGGGACAGACAGGAAGGGATCCCAAAACTATTCACCAGATATATTAACTAATAAGAGTAACTGGGGCAGCTGTTGAAATGAACCTCAAATTCTCAGAGGCTTGCTTAACCCAATGGAGATTTCATTCTCATTCACCTGACATCTCAGTGTAGAAGTTCCTGGCCAGTAGAGGGTGACTTACTCATAGGATGAGTCGCATGATGGTTCAAGGACCCAGAGTTCCCTCTTTTGGATCTACAGGGGTTTTTTTGGGGGGGGGGGGTTGTTTTTATTTTTGTTGGGTTTTTTTTTTTTTTTTTTTTGTATTTTTCTGAAGCTGGAAATGGGGAGAGACAGTCAGACAGACTCCCGCATGCGCCCGACCGGGATCCACCCGGCACGCCCACCAGGGCGATGCTCTGCCCACCAGGGGGCGATGCTCTTTCCCTGGGGGGGGGGGGTCGCTCTGCCGCGACCAGAGCCACTCTAGCGTCTGGGGCAGAGGCCAAGGAGCCATCCCCAGCGCCCGGGCCATCTTTGCTCCAATGGAGCCCTGGCTGTGGGAGGGGAAGAGAGAGACAGAGAGGAAGGAGGTGGGTGGGGTGGAGAGGCAAATGGGCGCCTCTCCTATGTGCCCTGGCCGGGAATCGAACCCGGGTCCCCCGCACGCCAGGCGGACGCTCTACCGCTGAGCCAACCGGCCAGGGCCAGATCTACAGTTCTTAAGAGTGCTTTGTTCATCTGCAGATGGCTGTAGAAAGGAACAAGAGGGTGGGAAAGGAACCTGCTTATGAACCACCTCAGCCCAGAAGGGACACATATTACTTCCACTTGCATTCTACTGGCTAAAATTAGTCACTTGGTCCCACCAAGGTGCATGGGGATCTGGGAAATGTACTTACTTCTCAGTCATGC